>NC_143514.1:72108817-72291317 GCF_031878675.1 Megascapheus bottae | reverse complement strand
CTGAGATCTGAGGATCACAGTTCAAAGCCAGCTCAAGGAGGAAAGTCCATGAGATTCTTGTTTCCAATTAACCACCAGATAACCAAAAGTTGCACTATAGTTCAAAGTGGTAGAGTGCTAACCTTGAACAAAAACATCAAGGAGAGCGCTCAGTACAAGTACACACACACATACACACACGTACACACACGTACACACACACAGTAAAGTAAAAGCCTGCATATATAAACCAGAAACTAACAGGTGTACTTCTTTCCAAGGACTTCTTTCCAAATCAATAGCAACACCAAGATTTCTTCTGGAAAAAACAAAAAAACAGACATGTCTACTAGACAGAATTTTTCTGCTTCCTAGAGAGTTAACACAGTTGAATGACTTGGAAAAGTTCACAGATCAACCAGTCTCACTGCATAATTTCCAGAAGGTGTCAAGGTTATAGGCCTTAATACTATGAGTGGTTTTTCTCAGATTTCAACTTGCCTAAAGTTTGAGTTTTATGATTTTTTTAAAGCAGAATTACTAAAAAAGAATAAGTTGTTTCAAATAAATGCAGTGAGAATCAAACAAAAGCTTTTAATAATATTAGGTGCTAATATTTAATAGTACTAATTAATGCCTTCAGTAAGTCCAGGTTCTTGGTAATAATGATTCAATCAATTTTCATAAACTCATAAGGAAATGTCATGCACATTTATTGGATACCCAGCATTTGCCAAGATTTGGCATCTGTTGTCTGACTCAGTTTTTCTTTTACTCTATGGCAAAACATCCACTTGAAGGTTTAACATACTCAAGATCTTATTTTCAAAATGAAATTTTACTAGCTCTAATGTAATGTCTGCCCCACGCTTCTCCATTCCCACTGTCTTTTTGAGACAGTTTCTCATTATGTGGCCCAGGTTGATCTTCAATTTTCAGTCCTCCTGCCTCCACATTCTGGGATTACCGCAGGAAGCACAATTATGCCTAGCTCTTCAATGTAATATTTTTTTAATCAAAATTTACAGTCTGGATGTAAGGATGGAGGCTCCCTACCCCAAAGTATAATCAGTTACTTTTCAGATTAACGAAAAGAACATTTCTCTGCAAGGTTAATATAATTCATTTGGCTAAGCTGTACTCAAGGGCTCTTGAGTGCTACTGTAAAGAGGTTGATCATTCCTGAATGGATTCTATTTTCAACATCAGGGACAACCCTAAGAGAAAACTAAAAGGACTGAGTTCAATATTATCTACTACAAGTATTACTCTTACTTATTTGTAGCTTTTAGAATTTTTGTTTTATGCCCATCCTAGGGCTTAAACTTGGAGCCTAGATGCTGTCTTTGAACTTTTTTTAGCTCAAGTCTAGCACTCTACCACTTGAGCCACAACTCCACTTCTGGCTCTTTAGTAGTTAACTGGAGATAAGAGTCTCACAAGCTTTTCTACCTGGACTGGCTTCAAACCTCAGTCCTCAAAAGGCGATACTGGCTCACGCCTGTAATCCAAGCTACTCAGGAGGCTGAGACCTAAGGACCTCAGCCCAAAGCCAGCCCAGTCCAAAAAGAAAAAAAAAACACCTCAATCCTCAGATCTCAGCCTCCTTAGTGGCTTAATGGCTAGGATTCCTGGCATAAGCCATTAGTACCTGGTTTTTAGAATTTTTTAATGAATGTTTTAAGCAATCCAATCATTAAGACAATGTTTTATTTCATATCAAGACTATCTAGCTACTCTTATTCTTTATTACTTCAAAAAACAGACACGAATGAGTATTATCCTAGAGAAACATTTTTTGGTATTAGTCCTAGGGCTTAAAATCAGAACTTGAGTGCTGTTCCTGAGTTTTTTCTGCTTACAGCAGGTGCTTTACCACTTGAGCCACAGATCTACTTTCGGTCTTTTGGTGGCTACTTGGAAATACAAGTTTCATGAACTTTCCTACACAAGCTGTCTTCAAACTGTCATCCTCAGGCTTCAGCCTCCTGAGTAGCAACAATCATAAACATAAGCTGAGCTACTGGTGCTCAGCTTAAGGAGTTCTTAATTTTATAACATGAAAAAAAACTAACGTAAGAAAATATGGTTCCTGTAATATTGTGAAGTATATACAGTAGGTAAGATTATAGGCGTGAACCATCAGTGCCCAGCAAAATGTAACTATTTTGAAAAAGTAACTTCACACCATACTCTACAAACTGAAAGACTTAACAAATAACTTAGTGCAAAGAAAAGATGAACCTTAATTGCTCCTGTACCATTTCTAAAATACATTAACTATTACACCTTGGCTCTGTGTGGTCTCCTGAGTAGACAGGATTATAGATATGAGCTACTAGCACCTGGGGGGAGGTGGGAGTGGGGAGGTGAGTACCACTTGGTTAGTTGATCTCTTTGAGTTCTGTGTGCCTCACTTGCAAACTGATCAAATCTTAGGAAGGTTTTAAGAATTATCATTTACAGATAGAACTTAGTAGCAGGGCACAGGTGGCTCTTATTTGCAATCCTATCTACTCAGGAGGTTGAGATCTGAGTGTTGCAATTTGAAGCCAGCTTGGGCAGGAAAGGCCAAGAGATTCTTATCGCCAATTAACCACCAAAACAAGCTGGAAGTTGAGCTGTGGCTTAAGTGGCAGAAGACTAGCCTTTAGTAAGAGCTCAGGGACAGCACTCAAGATCTTGAGTTCAAGCCCCAGGACTGGCACCAAAAATGCAATTTTAAAAACTAAACTTAGGGCCTGGGAGTTTGGCCTAGTGGTTAAAGTGCTTGCCTAGCATGCACAAAGACCCGGGTTCGATTCCTTGGTACCACATACATACAAAAAAGCTGAAGTGGTGCTGAGGCTCAAGTGGTAGAGCTCTAGCCTTGAGAAAGTCCAAGGACAGTGCTCAGGCCCTGAGCTCAAGCCCAGGATTGACAAATAAATAAATAAATAAATAAATAAATAAATAAATAAACTTAGTTATTTAATACCTAAATGGTATGTGCTAGAATTAGAAGAAAATTCCGTACATGGGTATAAAAAGGAAACCAGGTTCTGAAAGCACAGTAGAAGAAACTCAAAGAGCGTTTTTCAAAACATAGCTCTAAAGTCTAAAACATGCTCTGTGGAGAATTTAAGATTTTAGGATTAAATATTTTCAACCAATAAAGTCTATTCAATTATTTCATAACCCAAAATTTTTAATTATAAAATATTTCAGTCCTAAATACTTAAGATAATCTAGCTGTAAAAATACTACAACAATTAAATTAGGATAGTTCTGGCAAATGACCAACAAAAAAGACCAATAAAAAAGAATGGGTAGGGCTGAGAGTTTGGCCTAGTGGTAGAGTGCTCAGGCCCTGAGCTTAAGCCCAGGACTGGCAAAAAAAAAAAAAAAAAAAAAAAAAAAAAAAACGGGTAATAGAAATAAACTTTCCCCCATATGGTCCAATGATTTTTGACATTGACTAGTATGACAAGATTAGCCAATGGAGAAAGACACAGCTTTCAAGAAAGAATGCTCAACAGCTGAATATCCACATTCAGAAAAGAAAGAAGAGCTGAGGTGTATCTCAGTGGCAAAGCAAGTACAACATCCTGGATTTAGTCCTTAGTGGCAGAAAGACGGATGGACGACGGGCGGACAGACGGATGGATGGATGGATGGATGGAAGAAAATGGACTGCAAGAGTGGCTTACACCTGTAATCATTTTAACTCACCTACAATCAGTTAATCCAGAAGGTTGTGGTCAAAGTTTAAACCAGCCTGAGCAGAAAAGTATACAAAACTATATCAAATTAACCAGCTACAAAAGTAAAACAGCAGATTGGCTCAAGTGGTAGAACACCAATCATGAGCAAAAAGCTGAGCAAGACCTTGAGGCTCTAAATTCAGTATTTACACCAATATCAAAAATAAAAATTAAAAAAAAAAAAAAAAGCCAGCACCTAATGGCTTCACTCCTATAATCCTAGCTACTCAGAAGGCTGACACCTAAGGATCTCTGTTCAAAGCCAGCCAGGGCATGAAGTCCATAAGACTCCTATTCTCCAATTAACCAGAAAACCAGAAGTGCCGCTGTAGCTCAAAATGGTAGAGCACTAAGCTCTGAAGAGCTCAGGGGCGGCACCCAGGCCCAGAGTTCAAGGCTCACAACAGAAAACATAATAAAACAAACCTCCCCTCCTCCCCACTCCCCCCATCAAAAAAACAAAAACAAAAATCCCCAAAGGGAAGAACTGGGCCTGATGGCACGTAGTTGGAAATCCAAACTACTAGGAAAGATGTAGAATGATCAGAAAGATCACAGTTCCAGGTCATCAGGTAAAAAGTGAGCAAACATGGTATCGATTGAATATAGCATTAAAATATAGAGATGGAACTCTGAAATCCTCCCCCTGTGTAACTAATTTAAGCTAGTTTTTAAAAACAATAAGAATCTTAGCCAGGAGTGGTGGCTCACGCCTATATAATCCTAGCTACTCAGGAGCCTGAGATCTGAGGATTGCGGTTCAAAGCCAATTCACGCACTAACTAAAGTCCATGAGACTCATCTCCAAATAACCACTAGAAAAATGGAAGCGGCGCTGTGGCTCAAGGTGTAGGGCAGTAGCCTTGAGCTGAAGAGCTCAGGGACAACACCCAGGCCCCGAGTTCAAGCCCCACCACCAAACAAAAAAAAAAAAAAAAAAAAAAGAAAAGAACTCATCTCAATCAACGAGTCAAACATGTAGATTTCAGAGCCTGAGAATGTGGCTTAGTGGTAGAGTGCTTACTTGCCTAGCACTCATGATGTCTTGGGTTCAATTCCTCAGTGCCACATAAACAGAAAAGGCTGGAAGTGGCACTCTGGTAAGACTGCTAGCCTTGAACAAAAAAAAAAGTTCAGGGACAATGCCCAGCCCTCACTTCAAGACCAGGACTAGCCAAAAAAATGATAAAAGATGACAATCATAAGGTAACCCAGAGTAATAAGATTTGGAGTAACAAAGTGTTGAGTAATATAAAACAGTGTCTAGAGAATCACTGACATTGAGTAGAAAATGAAACAAAATGTTAGCAATATTTTGTTTCACTTATCCCTTAATGAGTGAAACAATCTACTTAGCAGGTAGAAAAGGCATCATAGAAATTGTCAAAATCTTAAGTTTCTTTGGCTTGTGGGTCCACTCATCTGTGATTCTCCAATTTCAGGTTTTCAACAAGAGGATTATATTGCCCATTTTAACCCCAAATTAGAGGTTCTACTCTAATAAATTGTGGGATGTTTGACTAATTTCTCATTCCTATCCCACCTTCAAGAGAACCTTAATAAGTATTTAAATGAGGAAGAGCCAGGCACAGATGGCTGACACCTAGCTACTCAGGAGGCAGAGATCTGAGGATCATGGTTCAAAGCTAGCATGAGCAGGAAAGTCCATGAAACTCTTCTGTCAATGAGCCACTGGGGGGGGGGGGAGAGTATGAGGGGAGAGGTGAAGGCCAGAAGTGGCACTGTGCCTAAGTGATAGAACACTAGCTTTGAGCACAGAGAGGCTCAAGGACAGTACCCAGGCAGAGAGTTCAAACCCTAGGACCAACAAAAAAAAAAGGTGGGGGGGGGAATGACGGAAGCATAGCCTAATGTCAGAGTGCTTGCCTAACATGCATGAAGCACTGGGCTGGATTCCTTGGTACCACATATACAGAAAAAGCCAAATGTGGTGCTGTGGTGCGAGTGGCAAAGTGCTAGCCTTCGGCAAAAAGTGTCCAACAACAGAGCCCAGTCCCTGCATTAAAGCCCCAGAACGGGGGGGGGGGGGGGGGGGAGGAAGGAGGGAGGGAGAGAGGTGGGGAGGGAGAAAGAACAGCAGGGGTGGAAGAAGAGAAAAAGGAGAACAAAGAAGAAAAACAGACGTAACAGACCTACATTCCTGGTTTTTTCAGAAAACTGATGTATGACACAAAATAGACGAACAACTTATACCACTCAATAACCTTTATAAGAAGCTTAAGTGCTTTGGGACAATTCTGTGAGTCAAATCACAAACTGAAACAATTGGGGGGGGGGAGCTCCTTATATGCTGATTATTAGTTGCTTGAATTTTAGCTATAACTCCACTGTTCTGCCTCTGATATGAAAATGGACCTGTGCTTTTTAAGTATTTCAACATTTTATTTGTAAACATTCAAAATTTTGTCATAAAGGCACAGCAGAAAACAAGAGAGTTTTGCCTCCTGGCTCCTATGGAGTTGGAAAAGACTCCTGCAGCCCACACAAGACTCTTTAGAATTTGGCTTCTCCAGTGACCAGCTTTTTCATTGCCAGGCTTCCACTGCAGTATACAGTGCAGGCAGCAGAACCAGCAGCCAATTGCGTTCCTGGTACTCTCTCAACAGATTTGTTGCAGAACCTCTTTTGAGAAATGTCCCTATGAACAGTTTTCCTCAGTACCACAGCAGGAAGGATTCTACCAAGTTCAAGAGCATAGATTTCCAGTAAGTTTCACTGATATGGCTGAGAAAACTACATCATCTATCATCAAAAAAGTCAAAATCTTAACCCAGTGAACAGTCTCTCATCCAATACTAAATACTACTAAAAAGGAAGAGAAAGGAGGAACAGAAGGAAGCAACAGCAGCAGCACAAGATTTTACCCATTATTTTTTGGCTGCTTTTGAAAGCAATGAATACTACATGTGAATGGGCTTCCTTGACTGCCGGACATAGTCAATGCAGAAGTTGCCAATTTTGAACAAGGAAGAGGATAAAGAAATTCTACAGCAAGTCTAGGTTGCAGCAAAAGTTGCTCCACCATTTGGGATTCAAGATCTAGAAAATCTAATGTTAATTCAATTATCTTTGGCAAAAAAAGCTGTAAAAACCTTGAGTCATTTTGTATACAAAAGCAACTGGCCACAGGAAACCAGTGGTGAGGTAAGCTTTCTTAACATGCCACACAGCAAATTTCTAGCAGGGTTAAAGAGAAAGAACTTTAAGTTCTACTGGTACAGAACCTTTAGGTGAGCCATACATACCCTTAGCAAAGACAGAATGTAAAGAACGAACACAGCCTAGGATGTACAACTGCTGTATACATAAGCCATTCTTAAGTTCTTTCTTTTTTGTCAAACATTACTCAAAACCAAAGCTACCTACTGAAATTATTGTGGGTTTTTTTCTCTTGATTAGCCTTAATCTACTATGTCTTAATTACTGGTTGGTGGTTCTGTTCAACAATAAAAAGACCAACACAAAAACCACAATTAAATAATTAAGAACTCAACGGGGGGGAAAACAAGATGAGGGTGGGGGAGGGGGGAAGGGAAATGGGAACCATGACATGTGAAAGGGTATCAATGTGTGGGAATTAAGGCACCATTTATCTGGCAAATATCATGTAACCCTTCTATTAATTACAATAAAAATATATTAAAAAAAATTAAGAACTCATAGGTATGTGTTTCTATTTCCGGGTCTTCTTTTTTCCACTGATCTTCTGGTCTGTTTTTGTGCCAATACCATGCAGTTTTTGTTATTATGGCTCTATAGTAGAGCTTAAAGTCTGGTATTGTAATACCACCTGCATTGCATTGCTCTTTTTGCCTAGAATTGTTTTGGCTATTCTCTGTCTTTTCTTGTTCCATATGAACCTTTGGATTGTATCTTCTATTTCAGTAAAGAATGTCTTTGGGATTTTGATGGGGATTGCATTGAATTTGTATATCAACTTTGGCAGTATAGCCATTTTCACTATGTTGGTTCTCCCTAGCCATGAGCAAGGGATGTCTTTCCATTTCCTAGTGTCCTCTTTAATTTCTTTTGTTAGGCTTTTATACTTTTCATTAAATAATTCCTTTACATCTTTGGTTAATTCCTAAGTATTTTATTCTTTTGGGGGCTATTGCAAATGGGATCATTTCCTTGATTTGGCCTTCTGTTTGTGTATTGTTGGTGTACACGGCTACTGAAGGTTAATTTTGTATCCTGCCACTTTGCTAAAGTAGTTTATTAATTCTAGGAGTTTGGGAGTGGAGCTTATTGGGTCATTCATGTCGTCTGCCAATAGGGATAGTTTAATTTCTTCTTTCCCTATGTGGATCCCTTTGATGTCCTCTTGCCTTTTTACTCTGGCTTAGGCTTCCAGTACTATATTGAAGAGAAGTGGACAGAGTGGGCATCCCTGTCTAGTTCCTGATTTTAAGGTAAATGGTTCCAGTGGAACAAACACAGTCTATTCAATTATTGGTGCTGGCAAAACTGGGCAGCCACATGCAGAAAACTAAAAATTGACCCTAGCCTTTCGCCATGCATAAGCATTAACTTGAAGTGAATCAAAGACCTCAATGTCAGACCGGAAACTGTGAAACTGCTACATGATAGAGTAGGAGAGACACTGGAACTCATTGGCATAAGGAAGATTTCTGAACAGAATCCCAGGATCACAACAGATTGGAGAGAGACTCGATAAATGGGACTACCTAAAAACAAAAAGTTTCTGCACAGATAAAAGCATAGTCGCAAAAGTAGAGAGACAGCCAACCAACTGGGAAAAGATATTTACCAATAATACATCTGACAAATGCTTAATATCCAGTATCTACAGGAAACTCAAGAAACTAATCCCCCCCAAACCCAATAAACCATTCACTAAATGGACAAGGGAACTAAAGAGAGACTTATCAAAAGAAGAGATTAAAATGGCAGAAAAGCATAAAAGAAAATGTTCATCATCCATGGTCATAAAGGAAATGAATTAAAAACAACCCTAATATACCACCTTACCCCAACAAGAATGGCCAAGATTTTGAACTCAAGACAGTTGCTGGTGGGGTTGTGGAGAAAAAGGAACACTGCTGGTGGGATTGCACCACAGGAAAGCAGTGTGGAGGTTTCTTAAAGAACTGAAAATTGACCTTCCCTATGATCCTGCCATACCACTTCAAGAGGCTAAGATCTGAGGATCATGGTCCAAAGCCAACATGGACACTAAAGTCCATGAAACATTTATCTTCAGTTAACCACTAGAAAACCAGAAGTGGCGCTGTGGCTCAAATGCCTTGAGCGGAAGAGTTCAGGAACAATGCGTAGGCCCACAACAGGCAAGAGGGGGAAGAGGAAGAGAAAAAGGTAACTTCTTTTTCATTAAAAAAAAAAAAAGACAAAGTTTATACTTCTTTAGATGAAAAGATGAATACCCTTAGAGCAGACATAATGGGTTCAATGTCCACAATGCAAACTAAAATAGAAGCTATAGGCAATAGAATAACCGAGGTAGAAAATACAATATCAGGAATGCCCGCTCTTCTCTCTACTTCTCCTCAATATAGTGCTGGAATCCTGAGCCAGAACAATAAGGCAAGAGAAGGACATCAAAGGGATCCACACAGGAAAAGAAAGAACTGAACTATCCCTGTTCACATATGACATGTTCCTATAACTGAACGGCCCAATCAATAAATTCCACTCCTAAACTCCTTGAACTAACAACTCACTTTGGCAAAGTGGTAGGATACATAGTCAACCTTCAAAAGTCAGTAATCTTTCTATAAGCCAACAATACACAAACAGAAGGAGAAATCAAGGAAATGATCCCATTTGCAATGACTCCCAAAAGAATGAAATATTGAGCAATTAACCTAACCAAAGATGTAGAGGAATTATTTAGTGAAAACTATAAAAGCCTAAAGAAAGTAGTCAAAGAGGATGCCAGGAGATGAAAAGCCATCCCATGCTCATGGATAGGGAGAACCATCATAGCGAAAATGGCCACACTGCCAAAACTGATATACAATTTCAAGGCAATCCCCATATCAAAAATCCCAAGGACATTCTTTCCAGAAATAGAAGGTGTAGAGATGAGGGAAATGAGGACAAAAACATAAGAAGGGGTATCAATGTGTGAGAAGTAATGCACCTACTATCTAGCAAATGTAACTGTAACACCTCTATACATTACCCCGAAAATAAAAAATAAATTAAACTAAATTAAAATATGAACAACTATGATACGTGCCAATAATTGCATATAGATTCTCTTCTTGAATACTTGTTAAACATGATATTTGAAACATGATGTAAATATCAGTGTTGATAAAATCTTTCAAAATGAACAAACAAACAAAATAGAAGGTGTAATCCAAAGGTTCATATGGAACAACAACAAAAGACCTAGAATAGCCAAAGCAATTCTAGGCAAAAAGAGCAATGCAGGTGGTATTACAATATTAGACCCAAATTCCAATATAGAGCCATAATAACAAAAACAGCTTGGTATTGGCACAAAAATAGACTAGAAGATCAATGAAATAGAATAGAAGATCCAGAAATAAAATCGCATACCTATAGTCAACTTATATTGGACAAAGGAGCCAGAGATATACAGTGGAATAAAGAACCTCTTCAATTATTGGTGCTGGAAAAACAGGGCAGCCACATGCAGAAAACTAAAAATCAATCCCAGCCTGTCGCCATGTACACACATTAACTCAGAATGGATCAAAGATCTCAATATCAGACCTGAAACTCTGAAACTGCTACATGACAGAGACACTGAAACTCATAGGCACAGGCAAAAACCTCCTGAACAGAGTCCCAGGGTCACAACAAATTGGAGAGTGACTGGACAAATGGGACCAGCTAAAAATAAAAAGTTTCTGCACAGACAAAGACATAGCTACTCAAGTAGAAAGACAAACTGGTAAAAGATATTTACCAATAATATATCAAACAAATGCTTAATATCCAATATCTACAGGGAACTCAAGAAACCAATACCCCCACCCCCACAAACCCAACAAACCAATCACTAAATGGGCAACGGAACTAAAGACTTATCAAAAGAAGAGGTTAAAATGGCAGCAAAACATGAGAAAATGCTCCATCATTCACAGTCATAAAGGAAATGCAAATAAAAACAACCCTAAGATTCCACACCTTACCCCAATCAGAATGGCCAATATTCTGAACTCAGACAACATCAAAAGCTGGTGGGGTTGTGGAGATAGAGGACCCCTACTTCACTGCTGGTGAGAATGTAAACTAGTATAGCCACTCTGGAAGGCAGTTTGGAGGTTTCTAAAAAAAAAAACTAAACATGGACCTTCCCTACAATCTAGCCATACCATCCTGGGCTGAACATCTTAACCAGGATATGATAAGGACACCTGCACAGCCCTGTTCATCACTACATTATTCACAATAGGCAAGCGATGGAAACAACCCAGATGCCCCACTACAGATGAATGGATATAAAAAGTGTGGTAGATATACACAATGGAATTCTATATAGCCAACAGACAAGATAAAATAATGGCATTCACTGGGAAGTGGATGAAACTAGAGCAAATCATGTTGATTGAGATAAGCCAAGACCAAAGGAACAAAAGGTGCATGATCTCCTTGATATGTGGATATTAGATCCAAACAGTACAAGAGTGATGACTCAATATTGAGGTATCCAAGGTTACTGACACGGTCTTGGAGATATAAATATAATTACACAGACATAAAATCTATGATGGGATATATACTCTATAGACACATTATATAGATCGATATGTATTTATGACATACAAACTCAGCTTAATTTTAATATGTTCTAAAATTTATGTGCCAGTGATTGCATATAGATTCCCTTCTTGAATACTTTTTTGTTAAACATGATATTTGGAAATATGATGTAAAAATCAGTGTTAATAAAATCTTGCCAAATAATAATAATAAAAAGAAAATAATCACATGTTTTCCATATAAAGAGAGAGAGAGAGAGAGAGAGACACCATAGCAGATTAAAAACTGAAAAGCAAGGACCAGGAGTTTGGCCCAGTGGTAGAGTGCTTTGCCTAGCATGCATGAAGACCCAGGTTCAATTCTTTGGTACCACATACATAGAAAAGCCTGAAGTGGTGCTATGGCTCAAATGGCAGAATGCTAACCTTGAGGAAAAAGCCCACGGACAGTGCTCTGGCCCTGAGTCCAAACC
The DNA here is from genome assembly GCF_031878675.1 of Megascapheus bottae. Classification (NCBI taxonomy): domain Eukaryota; kingdom Metazoa; phylum Chordata; class Mammalia; order Rodentia; family Geomyidae; genus Megascapheus; species Megascapheus bottae. The sequence goes on along the minus strand of NC_143514.1, from coordinate 72,279,383 downwards.
CCAGGACTGACAAAATAACAACAAGAACAGCAACTCAAAAGTAGGGGCCGAGAGTTTGAGCTAGTGGTAGAGTGCTTGCCTAGCATGCACAAAGACATGGGTTCTATTCCTTAGTATCACATACATAGAAAAAGCCAGAAGTGATGCTGTGGTTCAAGTGGTAGAGCTCTAGCCTTGAAAAAGCCTAAGGACAGTACTCAGGCCCTGAGTTCAAGCCCCAGAACTGGCAAAGAAAAAAGAAAAGCAAATTTAGTGACCTAAATGGTATTTCTAGTAAACTTGGTAATAATGTTCTAAACAATCAAAAGGGGAAACAAGGTTTTCTTTTTGGTCCAAGATAGGGACTCAAATTCAGTTTCTAGCACTTTGGCTCATCGGCTAGCGTTCTATCAACTAAGCCACACCTATAAACCCCAGGAAAACAAAATTTTCATCACTCCAAAGTGAAAAGTATGAAACTGTTAGTGGTCACTATAAGGAAGAGTGCGTGAAAAGATGCAAAATACAAAAATAGAAATTACTCTTTAAGTAACCTTTTATCTTAAAGTGTGCTCCAGAAAAACAGGAATGTTAATTTTACATAAAGTTTCTTTAAAAAAACAAGAATTGTTTTCCTTACTTGAGAGAGTCCAGGGGACGATGCATGTCCCGGGGGCGTTGCAGAGAGATTTGGATGCCCCTTGTTTATTTCGTGTGCTGAATAAGGGGAAGGTGTTGGGGCTCCAGGCTGTCTTGCTACTTGTGTAACCTAAAAGGAAATCCAAACTTCAATGAGAACATCTTATTAGTAATCTACTGGTAACCCAATGTTAATAAATATAGCTGAACTGGTCTTTACTCTGCCTCAGCAGACCCAGTACTGGGGGCACAAGTTTGCTAGGCAGGCATTCTATGACTTAATCATGCCTCCAACTTTTTTTGTTTTTTACTCTATTCACTAGGATTTCCAGTTTCTGCTCAGGATCAGCCTCAGACTTCAATCCTCTCACATACTGGTATTAAAGTCAAAGTGACACCACTAGTCCCCGCTAATATGCCCAGTTTGTATGCCCCACCTATCAAATGAGATGGGACCCACTAATGTTCTGATCAGACTGGCCCTCAACCACAATCTGCCTGATCTCTGTCTCACAAGTGCCTGAGACTAACACACGTGGGATCATCAAATCCACAATTTGTATTTCAAATATGAAAAATAGAAGTCTTAGAAAAGCATGTGAAGCCAGGCACCAATGACTTCACTCCTGTAATCCTAACTGCTCAGGAGGCTGAGATCTGAGGATCAAGGTTTAAAGCCAGCCAGGGAACAAAAGGATTGGCACAAAAGGACCCAAGATTCTTATCTCCAATTAACCTCTAGAAAACAGGAAGTGGGGCTAGGCTCAAGGGTAGGGCGGTAGCCTTGTGCTGAAGAGCTCAGAGACAGCACCCAGGCTGAGGTCAAGCCCCATGATCCACCAATTAAAAAAAAAAAAAAAAAAAAGCAAGTAAGAACATTTTCATGGGGCCAGGAGCTTAGCCTAGTGGTAGAGTGCTTGCCTAGCATGCACGAAGACCCAGGTTCGATTCCTTGGTACCACATGCATAGAAAAAAGCCAGCCATGGGCCGGGAGTTTGGCCTAGTGGTTAAAGTGCTTGCCTAGCATGCACAAAGACCCAAGTTCGATTCCTCGGTACCACATATACAGAAAAAAACCGGAAGTGGTGCTGAGGCTCAAGTGGTAGAGCTCTAGCCTTGAGAAAGTCCAAGGACAGTGCTCAGGCCCTGAGCTCAAGCCCAGGACTGGCAAAAAAGAAAGAAAGAAAAAAGCCAGCCAGGATGAGTGGCTCACACCTCTAATCCTAGATACTCCAGAGGCTGAGATCTGAGGATCTCAGTTCAAAGCCAGCCTAGGCAGAAAAGACTTGCCAGGTGCCGTGGCTCATGCCTGTAATCCTCTAATCCTAGCTACTCAGGAAGCTGGGATCCAAGTCAGCCTGGGCACAAAAGACTGTGACACTCTTATCTCCAATTAACCACTAGAAAACCCTAAAAAATGGGAAGTGGGCTTGGTTATCTCATATTGTTACACTATCTCACTTTGTTACCTGATATATCGGATGTAATTGTATTTGGTTATCTGAAACTGGATAGGGAACAGGGGAAAACAAGATGAGGGGTGAGGGAGGGGGGGAAGGGAAACGGGGACCACGGCATGTGAAAGGGTATCAATGTATGGAATTAAGGCACCATTTATCTGGCAAATACCATGTAACCTTTCTATTAATTACAATAAAAAATATATTAAAAAAAATGGGAAGTGGGGCTCGAGGGCTAGGGCAGCAGCCTTGAGCTGAAGAGGTCAGGGGCATCGCCCAGGCCCAGGGGTGGTAGTCTTTAAGGACCACAGCAACAACACCCAGACCCAGAGTTCAAGCCTCAGGACTTGGGGGGTGGTGAGAGGGGCAGGGAAATATGTCATTTTGTGAAAAGAACAAAAAGAGAAACAGTTGTAAAAAGGAAAGGATAACAAAAGAACAAAAGTTGATAAACTTTTCTACATCTGATTACAGATAATTAAATGACTATGTGTTTATTTTACAATAAACCCGAATCCAAAACAAGGCAAGTTATTTATAATGTATAATCTCATTTTTGGTTTTGGACAAGTACAACTAAAATTACATATGCATGTATGTTTCCAAATACTTTAATGTACATATTTATATGAAAAAGTACATGTATATACATAAGCAATTTTTTTGTGGGTGCCACTCCCAAGACTTAAACTCAGGACCTGAGCACTGTCCTTGGGCTTTCTTAAGATTAGAGCTCTACCACTTGAGCCTCAGCACCACTTCTGGCTTTTTCTAAGTATGTGGTATCAAGGAATCGAACCCGGGTCTTCATGCATGCTAGGCAAGACTCTACCACTAGGCCAAACTCCAGGCCCTTGACAAGCACTCTTATCACTAGGCCAAACTCCTGGCCCTACATAAGCAATATTTGAATGATCTTTTTATTGGAAGGGGGGCAGAGGAGGCAGCTATATTGAGTTATGAACTCAGTGCCAAAGACTTGCCATTTTGCTTAGCTTTTTTGGAAAAAGATTTTGTTTTTTGTTTTGGGGGTTTGGGGGGGGGGTTGGTGGGTCATGGGGTTTGAGCTCTGGGCCTGGGTGCTGTCCCTGAGCTCTTCAGCTTAAGGCTATCACCCTATCCCTGGGCCTGGGCGTTGTCCCTGACCTCTTCAGCTCAAGGCCTCCACTTTCCTGTTTTCTAGAGATTAACTGGAGATAAGAGCCACTCAGACTTTAGTGCCCAGACTTTAGTGCCTGGTCTGGCTTTGAACCTCGATCCTCAAATCTCAGCTTCCTGAGTAGCTAGGATTACAGGCATAAGCCACCACACCCAGCTGAAAAAAGGGTCTTTATTATTACCTGGTAGTAATACTCTTCCTAGTTATCCTTCCTCTTATGCTTAGGATACCTAAAGATAGAATTCTGAGATCTGAGGATCATAGTTAAAAGCCAGTCCCAAGAAAGTCCTTGAGATTCTTATCTACAATGAAGTCACCAGGAAACTGGAAGTGGCACTGTGGCTCAAATGATAAGGGATAACCTTGAGCTGAAGAACTCAGGGACACTGCCCAGGTCCAGAGTTCATGTCCCACTACTGACAACATTTAAAAAAAAAAAAAAAAAGATACATGTCAGCTGAGCGCCAGTGGCTCATGCCTGCAATCCTAGCTACTAAGGAGGCTGAGATTTGAGAATCATGGTTAAAAGTCAGACTGGGCAGGAAAGTCTGTGAGACTCTTTATCTCTAATAAAGAACTCAGAAAAAGCCAGAAGTGGCTACTGGGTCAAGTGGTAGAGAACTACCCTTGAGGAAAAGAAACTCAAGGACAGAGCTCAGACCCAAAGCCTGTGCCCCAGAACAGGCTTTAAAAAAAAAAAAGACACATGTCTATAGCCCCAACACATCTCAAGACTTTTCTGTCCAGACAGAAAAATCCAAGAGCTCCAGCTCCAATTAACCAGCAAAATTCTGGACTAAAGGTGTGCCTCATGTATTAGATGACCAGCTATGAGCAAGAAAGCTGAGAGCCTAAATTCAAGTTCAAGCCACAGTATCAGCACATAATAAAAACAATATTAAAATAATAATGATGATGATGATGAAGAAGTAGGTTTTATATCAATATGATTTTGCCTGACAATAGGCTTAACACGCACTTTTTTGGGGGGGGGGCGCCAGTTCTGGGCTTGGGCTTTCTCAAGGCTAGAGCTCTACCACTTGAGCCTCAGCACCACTTCTGGCTTTTTTCTACATATGTGGTACCGAGGAATCGAACCCGGGCCTTCGTGCATGCTAGGCAAGCACTCTACCACTAGGCCAGACTCCAGGCCCCAACATGTACTTTTATAATAAGATGATATGCCAATAAACTCAAGTTGTAAATAGCATAATTTTCAACTGCATTTAAAATGAAAGTGAAAACAAGTAATGCTCAAGTAATACAGAGGAAAACTCAAAAACTTTTTCAGAAAAATAACTTTAAAAAATAAGTTAATAAAAATAAACATGCAAATGAAAAGACTGAATTATAATGTGTCAACAAGAATTACATGAGCTGGGATGTGGCTCAGTGCCAGAGAACGTAAGCACCTAGTATATGGAAGGCCCTAGGTTAAAACCCCAATACTATAAGAAAAAAATGAAAGACCTTAATATAAGGCAAGATCTCAGTATTTATGGAAAGGGGGAGGATGTACAACCAATATACTATAATGTCTGTCTCACCTCTACTTCTTAGACTGAGATGATGAAACAGGGTCTATTTTATCTGGTATGGGGTAGGGGGTGATAAAGGGGTAGAGAGAGTGAGAGAGCACACAGGCACATGCTAATTCTACTCAGGACTTTCTTGAACCTTTTGCTAAAAACCAATTACCTACTGTGTCAATCCAACACTGTAACCCAGTTCTCATGCAAAAGCAAACATAGTATGACAGACTGCTTACCGTGCTGTAGACTGCTGAAACAGTGGGAGGGAAGATCCGCTCCTCCAGGGGCTGCTGTACAGGTCCTCTAGGAATTCTGGATAGATGAGTTAAGGATGACGAAACTGAAAAATGGATTGCTTTAGCAGTTAAGAGAAAATTACCACCACAATTTTCTGCTCATATCCTCAGCATTTTAACCCACTTTGTGAAATTGCATACATATTGCTCCACAGAAGCTAAAAAAAAAAAAATTCACATTTTTTTTCCCCCGGTCAGTCATGGGGTTTGAACTCTGGGCCTGGACTGTCCCTGAGCTTTTTAGCTCAAGGCTACTGACTACCCCTTGAGCCACAGCCCCACTTCCAGTTTGCTAGTGGTTAATTGGAGATAAAAATCTCATGGAGATAAAAATCTCATGCCTGGGATAACACTGAACCGCAATCCTCAAGTTAGGATTACAAGCGTGAGCCACCACGCCCAGCTTACATTTCTTAATGTACTGGAATCAATCTCTGAAAAACTAGTTCCCCTAATAAATATTCCATAGTCCCAAGCTTTTATTTTCCCCCTAAGGCTAGCACTCTACCATTCGAACACAGTTCTACTTCCAGTTTTTTGGTGGTTATTTGGAAAACAGAGTCTCACAAACTTTCCTGTGCACGCTGACTTCAAATGACAATCCTCAGATCCCAGCCTCCTCAGTACTTAGAATTACAGGCATTAGCCATGAATGCCTAATATTTTTGAAAGAATGACTATAAATCAGCGCTAGTGGCTCACACCTATAATGTTAGCTATTCAGGAAGCTGAGATATGAAGATCACAGTACAGTTCAAATATTTGAAGATATGCTTTGCTCCAAACATGGCATTTCATCACAGCACTTACTGTGGAAGAGGAACAAGTAGGATCAAGAGACCACATAAAAGAGATTTTGATATCTATTGGGAGGTTTTTCTTGTAGTGTATTATAGAAGGATCTAGTATGTATTAGGTAAGTACCCTACCACTGAGCTAAATCCTTAGACAACAAATTATTTTAATTCAATTTAAAATACCTCCTTTTCCATCAAATATAAAGAAACATTCTTTTAAGAAGTGATGCCCAGCCAGGCACCAATGGCTCACATCTGTAATCCTGTTCAGGAGGCTGAAATCTGATGACTGCTGTTCTAAGCCAGCCTAGGCAGGAACGCCTGTGAAACTATTATCTCCAATTAGCCACCAGAAAACCGTAAGTGGTGCTATGGCTCAAACTGGTAGAGCACTAGCCTTGCCCTGAAGAGCTCAGGGGACAGAGCCCAGGCCCTGAGTTCAAGCCCCAGGACTGCGCTCCCCCCCCAAAAAAAAAATAGTGGGCTGGGAGTTTGGCATGCTTGCAGACCTGGGTTCAATTCCTCGTCACCACATACATAGAAATAAGCTGGAAGTGGTGCTTTGTCTGTAGTGGTAGGGCTCTGGCCTTGAGAAAGCCCAAGAACAGTGTTCAGGCCCTGAGTTTTAAGCCCCAGGACTAGCCAAAAAAAAAAAAAAGTAACAAAGAAAATATTCACAAAGCTCCCAATGTTCTAATTTTTGCTCAAAAGCTCCAATTGTTATTTGCAACAGACTTTTCTTTTGGTTTTGGTTGGTTTATTAATTGGTTTAGTGTAGGTTTGAACCCAGGGCCTTGTGCTTTCCTGCAAATGACCGGCACTCACCACTAGAACCACATCTCTAGTCCAACATTTGCCTGGTTAGTTGGAAAGGCAGTCACATAGTTTTGTGCCTTTGCTAAGAGATCATCCTGAAGAGACAAATTCATCTTTCCTTTAATAATATCTGCAAGTATCCAAGTATGAGTAAACACAAGTTCTCATCCTGCTGTGTAAAAGCCTCAAGGAGCCAGGAGCACAGCCTAGTGGTAGATGCTTGCTTAGCATACATGAAAGCCCTTGGTTCGATTCCTGGGTACCACATTCACAGAAAAAGCCCAAAGTGATGCTGTGGCTCATGTGGTAGAGTACTAGCCTTGAGAGAGACCAAGGAGAGTACCCAGGCCCTGAGTTCAAGGGACTGGCAAAAGAAAGCGGGGGAAATAGGCCCCTAACTGAGCTTACAGTTCATACAAATGAGGTTGTAGGGTTTTTGAGGAGGCTGTTTTGCTGGGGTGTTTCTGAGACAGCTTCATGCTATTATGACCCAGGCTAGTCCAAAAAACAGATCCTCCCAAGAGCTGACTACAGGCACACACCACCACACCCAGTCATTAAGATCACTTATAGGGACAGCTATAAAACACAGGTGGTTTTTTGTACATTGCCCACTTTATTACATAAAGTACAAGAATAAATGAAGATGGATTCAAAGGAAAAGATTTAATGAAAGTACATTTTTGTAGTTTCACCTAATACATTGAGAAGTCCAACCTCTTTCTATTCCTTTTCTTCTTCTCTTGGAGAATGAACACTGATATATAACACAATTATTAGCACAATTTAGTACCACTACCTTGATTAAAACAAGGTTTCAATTTGATTTGATTAAACAAGATTTATCCGGCATTGATTTGTTAAATAAATAAAAAAGGCAAAAACTACTTGACTAGCACTACCAACATGGTTCTGATCTCTGCCTCTGTCTCTATACAGACATTCTGCTCTAAAATAATTCATATATTCTTATATGGCCTGATGTCAGAAGAAATATTTTCAACATTTCTAACACATAGAAAAGGTATCAAGAATAGCAAATTTAGGTGAGTGAACCACTGTACATTTCAGAAATATGATTATATGGTAGAGCTGGACTCCCTTGGCTCAGCCTATAATTCTAGCTACTCAAAGAGGCTGACACTTGAGAATTATGGTTTGAAGTCAGCCCAGGCTGGTATGTAACTCAGTGTCAAAGTGCTTGTCTAGCAAGTACAACATCCTGGGTTCAAACCCCAGTACCAAAGAAAGAAAAGGAAAAAAAAAATAGTTTAAAAAAAAAAAAAGTCAGCCCAGGCAGGAAAGTCCATGAGATTGTTATCTCCAATTAACCACGAAAAAGCTGGAAGTAGGGCCAGGAGTTTGGCCTGGTGGTAGAGTGCTCACCTAGCATGCACAAAGACCTGGGTTTGATTTCTCGGTACCACATACATAGAAAAAAAGCTGGAAGTGCTTCTGTGGCTCAAGTGGTAGAGCTCAAGCCTTGAGCAAGCCCAAGGACAGTGCTCAGGCCCTGAATTCAAGCCAGGACTGGCCAAAAAAAAAAAAAAAAAAGCTGGAAGTAGAGCTGTAGTTCAAGTGGTAGAATGCCAGCCTGGAGCTCAGTGACAGCAGCAATCAGGCCCCGAGTACAACTCACAAAGAAGAAAAAACTCATCTATGTATGTTGGAGTGCATTCCTTTAGCTAATGTATTAACAAAACTATAAAATACTGAAGTAACAGCAGCTTTTTCTGCTGTTTCCCCACTGGGGCCAATCATGTCTCAGTCCATGGTCAGGTAATTCCTCAACTTATCATGGGATATTATTCTCTGGGCCCTTCCCATACTGCCCTCAAACGGTTCAAACCCTAGAAAAACAAAGACTTCTGTTGTATCTCCCATCTGTCTTTTCCTTTTCTCTAGCTCTAGGTTAAAGTAGCTCAGCATACACCTTACCTGCCACTAGAAAAGATTTTTATCGACCAGGTAAAGCAATCAACACAACAAGAGCCCTAGGTAGAATCAACCATATCACACACAAGCTTTTAGTCTATAATCTAGCCAATACTTGGATTTCAATGGACTTAAATATATTTCAACTTGAGCACCAGAATTTAACTGACACTGATCAATTTCAAATTGTACCAAAAAGATTACAACTTTTAATAAAAATTACCTCGAGATAATTATTCCCATCAACTATCCAGAGTACAAATTTTACTTTAGCATTCTAATTTTTCCACTTAATACCTGTTGTAGTTAGATAAATTATATTTGAAGTATAAAAGCATACACTACTTCATTTTGAAAAATGTACAACACTAGCAAAAACTTCAGTAAGTTGGTATACAATTTAAATGAGACAAATTAAAGCATGGCTTAACACTATAATTAGCACATTAGGTATAGCAATAAAGCACCGAAACCACTGCTACTACAAAAAAACTCAAGGGGCCAGGAAGAGTGGCCTAGTGGTAGAGTGCTTGCCTAGCATGCACAAAGCCCTGGTTTGACTCCTTGGTATCACATATACAGAAAAAGCAAAAAGTGATGCTGTGGCTCCAGTGGCAGAACATTACAATCTTTGAACAAAAAGTTTCCAAGGACAGTGCCCAAAGCCTAAATTCAAGCCCCAGGACTGGCAGAAAGAAAGAAAAGAAGGAAAAGAAAGAAAAGAGAAGAGAAGAGAAAGAGAAAGAAACAGAGCTGGGTGCCAGTGCCTGCAATTCTAGCTACTCAGGAGGCTGAGATGAGGGTCCATGGTTTAACCATCAAAAAAACAGAATGGAGTTGTGGCTGAGGTGGTGGAGTACTAGTCTTAACCAAAAAAGTTAAGGACAGTGCTCAGGCCTCATGAGTTCAAGACTAAGGATCAGCACCAAAAAAAGAAAGAGGAAAAAAAAAAAAAAAACCAAAACATTTTAATTTGAGTATAGCACATGAAGCCCTGGGTTTGATTCCCTGGTACCACATACACAGAAAAGGCCAGAAGTGGAGCTGTGGTAGAGCACTACTCTTGAGAAAGCCCAAGGACAGTGCTCAGGACTTGAGTTCAAGCCCCAGGCCAAAAAAAATTTTTTTTTATTTTTTTTTTTGCCAGTCCTGGGCTTGAGCTCAGGGCCTGAGCACTGTCCTTGGACTTTTCTCAAGGCTAGAGCTCTATCACTTGAGCTTCAGCACCACTTCCAGCCTTTTTTTTCTATGTATGTGGTACCAAGAAATTGAACCCGGGTCTTCGTGCATGCTAGGCAAGCACTTTACCACTAGGCCAAACTCCCGGCCCCTTTTTTTTTTTAAATTTTGACTGCACTTTAAATAAGATAATTTAACAACATCACATCTTGTAGTATGGCACTTGGCTACAACAGGGCACTTTCCTTATCCAAATACACAAACAGTAAAGCTTTGCTTTGTATTATTCATTACAAAAAATTGGATCTTTAACTTTTTCTAAATAAATAAGGAGGTACAATTCTGATATAGAAGCTGCTACAAAGTCAGAACAATGATGCTGGGGTTAGTGAAAGAGAAAACACTGATGCAAGCCTTAACAAAGGACACCTCCCCACCCCCCATCAGCTCTGGCTAACCCAAAGATGAAAGCACTCTTTGTCCTCTGGTCAATGCCAGTCCTTTCAGTGTCCCTGTATATAGGCTTTTTTTTTTTTGGAGGGGGGGGGGCAAGAGAGGTGATGGGAGTTTAGCTTCTTTAAGGGATATCTCCTCAGCAGCCTGGCTAAAGTAAGACCCTAAGGTACCAAGAACACTGAAAAGCTTTCCAATTATGTAGCTACTAGGTCTTTGTCTATTAACAGGAAAGAACTCCATGTACAGTGCTTACTTATACTACATCACATTTTACTATTAAAGAATCTTCAGGACTTGCATTTCTATTTCAAGTTAATCTTCATAATCTAGTTAATTTAGAAAATTACAGAAGAGGCCGGGAGTTTGGCCTAGTGGTTAAAGTGCTTGCCTAGCATGCATGAAGACCCGGGTTCGATTCCTCGATACCACATATAGAAAAAAGCCGGAAGTGGTGCTGAGGCTCAAGTGGTAGAGCTCTAGCCTTGAGAAAGTCCAAGGACAGTGCTCAGGCCCTGAGCTCAAGCCCAGGACTGGCAAAAAAAAAAAAAATTACAGAAGAAATCATGTCTTTTGTCTTCGGTTTAGACCCCAGGAATCCTAATTATATTTTACTTAAAAAAATCAGAAATGTTTCAGTTAAAAAAGTTTTTTTGGGGGGGTTAAGCAGTTTTCAAAACTACAAAAGGCTAACAAAAGTAATAGTATAAGGTCCTGTTCAACATTTCCCTTATGAATAAGTAACATTCATAGAGACTCATATCTCCATACAATATATTTGCTTCGAAAATAGTAAATGCATCACACCTACTTTCCTCAATGCCAAATAAGTTAGCCAACTCAAATAGTAAAGGAAGCTGTCATCATTAAACCAAATTTGACAGGCTGTCCTAAAATTATCTTATGAAGCTACAGTTACCATTAAGTCACCATTTCTTTTTTCTTTCTTTCTTTCTTTTTGGTGGGTCATGGGGCTTGAACCAGGCAAGGGTGCTGTCCCTGAGCTCTTCAGCTCAAGGCAAGCACTCTACCCCAGGGCCTGGGCATTGTCTCTGACCTCTTCAGCTCAAGGCTACCACTCTACCCTAGAGCCAAAACCCTCTTTCCTGTTTTCTAGAGGTTAACTGGAGTTAAGAGTCTCAAGTCCTTTTGTGCCTAGGCTGACTTTGAACCTTGATATCCTCAGATCTCGGCCTCCTGAGTAGCTAGAAATACAGGTGCGAGCCACTGCGCCCCCACCAGTGGGGCACGGTGGCTCATGCCTATAATCCTAGCTACTCAGGAGACTGAGATCTAAGGACCAAGGTTCAAAGCCAGCCAGGGTACAAAAGGATCAGACTCTCATCTCCAATTAACCTCTAGAAAACAAGGAAGTAGGGCTTGGCTCAAGGGTAGGGTGTTAGCCTTGAGCTGAAGAGCTCTGGGACAGCAATAGTGCCCAGGCCAAGTTCAAGCCCCATGACCCACAAAAAATAAAAAAATAAAAAATTTTTAAAAGGCAACTGCCTGGAAATCATATAGTCTCTGTGAAACGAACAGTATATCAGAGAATTAATTTAAGTTGAAGGAAAAAATAAATAATATACAATCTGACAACAGAACAAAGAAAATTGAAGATACAGTTATAGCCTGGGAGATGCTTTGTATTGCTCACAGAAATAGAGGATGTAGGGACCATGACATGAGAAAGGGTATCAATGTATGTGAAGTAATGCACCCTCTATCTGGTGAATATAATGTAACCCTTCTATTTATTACAATAAAAATATATGAAAAAAAGAAATAGAGTATGTAAAGTAGGAAGTACCAGCACAGATGGTGAAAAGTACTTGCTGTCATGCTAATTCTGCTCCCAGCATTGACCACCAGTGGTTTCTTTCGCAACTTTCCAGAAATTTTCTACATATATTCATTTCTGGCAGTTTTTTGTTTTTTTTTTTTTTTTTTTAGTCTTGGGGCTTGAACTCAGAGCCTGGGCACTGTCCCTGAGCTTTTCTGCTCAAGGCTAGCACTCTACCACTTCTGCCCAGGCTGGCTTTGAATTTCAATCCTCAGATCTCAGCCTCCTGAATAGCAAGGAATACAGGTGTGAGCCACCAATACCTGGTTTTAACAAGTTTTTACAAGTTGTTTCTGTAATTAGTGATTGTAACTTCTAAAATTATCTAAAATGTCACTAAGTTTAAAAGAAGGAAGTTTCTTTTTTTTCCATATATTTTTATTGTAATTAATAGAAGGGTTACATTATATTCATCAGATAGAAGGTACATTACTTCACAAATATTGATAGCCTTTCTCATGTCCTATTTCCCATTTCCCTCCCCCCCCAGAAGGAAATTTCTTACCACACACACACACACACACACAATGCTATAAAATCCAAAGTTAAATGTTCCTCTTCAATATGCTCCAGGGATGAAAAAGGTGCTGGAGGCAAGGGAAGAAGAGGTACTGCTCTAAAGCCTGTATAGGGAGGAGCAAACGTGGTAAAAAACCAACACAGTGGGCTGGGAATGTAGCCTAGAGGTAGAGTATTCACCTACACGGATCCTCAGTACCACTACTCAGAAAAGACCAGAAGTGATGCTGTGGCTAAAGTGGCAGACTGCTAGCCTTGAGCAAAAAGTGTCCAGAGACAGTGCCCAGGACCTGAGTTCAAACTCCAAGACTGGCAAAAAAAAAAAAAAAAAAAAAAAAAGCAATTGCAGCAGATACTTATTATAATCCATAGAGTACATACATCTGTCACTTAAGACTCAACCCCATTTGTAAAGCAGGAGGTATAATTAAGCCCATATAACAATTTAGAAAGCTAAGAAACAGAGAGAATTGGGTACCTCTCTCTGGTCACAGAGCTAATAAGAATCAAGAGCACAGATAGTCTGAGCTCTAATAGCCTGTGGCTCCCATTTTTTATTTCCCCATAAAATGAATGCATGTCTGTATAAATAATAAACATATGAGTAGAAAAAAGTTTAAACAGTGGGCCAGGAGTTTGGCCTAGTGGTAGAGTGCTTGCCTACCATGCAGGAAGACCCGGGTTCGATTCCTCAGTACCACATACTTAGAAAAAGCCAGAAGTGGTGCTGAGGCTCAAGTGGTAGAGCTCTAGCCTTGAGAAAAATCCAAGGACAGTGCTCAGGCCCTGAGCTTAAGCCCAGGACTGGCAAAAAAAAAAAAAAGTTTAAACAGTTACATTCAAATCTGAAACAATGAAAACATTTAGCTGAAGGTCTAGGGATGTGGCTGGAGTAGTAGAGCACCTACTACAGCCAAACAAGTTTAGATGAAGCTCTGAACACCGTTCTTCCACTAGAGTACATCAGCCCTCGTTGGTCCTCAGATGGAAATTTTTCAAGACATGAAAACTCCTCTAGACCTGAGTAAGTCAAAATTGCTAAACAAAAAATCATGGACCAGGAGTTGTCCTGGTGGTAGAGTAGCTCACCTAGCATGCGTGAAGCCCTGGGTTCCTCAGTACCACATACACAGAAAAAGCTGTTAGTGACACTGTGGCTCAAGTGGCAGAGCATTAACCTTGAGCAAAAAGTGTCCAATCCAAGGACAGTGCCCAGGTCCTATATTCAAGCCCCACAACTGGCAAAAAATATATAAAGTAAATCATATAAACATGAGCATGAAGCTAAATAATTTCTAACCTCACATATACTAAAAATTCAAAACACTAAATGAATTCATAGCATTAGCATGTATTTTTTATGCTGTTATAAAGAAAAAAGGAATATTACCTTTCTACATATTATAAATTAACCCAAAATTAGTTAAAAAGCTGGTGCGGTGGCTCACGCCTGTAATCCTAGCTACTCAGGAGACTGAGATCTGAGGATCAAGGTTCAAAGCCAGCTCAGGGAACAAAAGGAACCGAAGACTCTTATCTCCAATTAACCTCTTGAAAACGGGAAGTGGGGCTGGGCTCAAGGGTAGGGTGATAGCCTTGAGCTGAAGAGCTCAGGGACACTGCCCAGGTCCAGGGGTAGGGCACTAGGCTTGAGCTGAAGAGCTCAGGGACAGTGCCCATGCCTAGTTCAAGCCCCATGACCCACTAAAAAAAAAAGTTACAAATTTAAATGTTTTTAAATAAACATCTGCTTAACATGATTATACAATTAACATTTTAGAACTTTTAGCAGTTTGCATACAAATAGAATACATTCCCTCTTAGGTCAAACAATAGATTTTTTTTTCGCAGTTTGGGCGAATTCATGTTCAACTGTAATTTAATTACTACAGCCCAGGCCAACAATATTGAACACTTCATAACAGAAAATAACACAATTTAAATGTGTGAAAACATCTTTTCAATGCATGTAACACATCATCTGCCAATTTGTATTATACATGCAAACAGTATGCAACTGTACTTGAACCAGTAGCGAGACTGGTTTCAAGCAGTTATACAACCACAAGCATGTACAAGCTAGACAGGGAAAAAATAATGTAAGGCAAAACTATACATGGGTGTAACATCATCCAATCCCAACTAAAAAATAAAGCCCTCTTGAAATAGAAATAGCTGTTGGATGTGATAGCCACCAGGCTTTGCCACTTATGCCTTCATAGTCTTCCACATTTCTCTTGTTAAATTATCAAAGTAATGGTAATAAGACAGCTATTCAGTCTCAAAGGATCTGTAATTTTTCCCCCCTCAGCCCAAGGGCTTGAACTTTGTGCCTGGGCCCTAGCTCTGAGCATTTGTGCCCAACGCTAGTGCTCAACCACTTGAGCCACAGCCCCACTTCTGGCTTTTTATTACTGGAGATATGAGTCTCACAGCCAGGCTCTGGTATCTGGTAGTTCATGCCTGTGATCCTAGCTATTCAGCAGGCTGAGATCTGAGGATCCTGGTTCTAAGCCAGCCCAGTCACAAAAGTCTGTGAGACTCATCTCCAATTAACCACCAGAAAACTGGAAGTGGTGGAGTGGCTCAAGTGGTAGAGTGTTAACTTTGTCCTGAAGAGCCCAGGGACAGAGTCCAGTCCCAGAGTTCATGCCCCACAACCGACAAGAAAAAAAGTCTCACGACTTTCCTACCCAGTTTGGCTTCAATCCTCGATCCTCAGATCTCAGCCTCCTGAGTAGCTAGGATTGCAAGCATGAGACAACCTAGCAGATCTACAACTTTTTATTTTTAATCTATCATTATCCATAATGACTTTAAGACAATGAAACTCATCAAATGACAAGACATAATCAAAGAGTAATCAAAGAGAAATTTTAAATCCAACCTGAGTAACATACTCTCTGGGTTTATCTTCCCGCACCCCCTCCAGTCCTAGGGCTTTAACTCAGGGTCTGGGCACTGTCCTTGGGCTTTCTCAAGGATAGTGCTCTATATACAACTTGAGCCACAGCATCCCTTCTGACTTTTTCTGTGTATGTAGTACTGAGGAACTGAACCCAGGGTTTTGTGCATGCTATGCAAACCCTCTACCACTAGGCCACACCCCAGGCCCCTGGCCCCTCTTTTTCTTTTTCTGGAGGAACTAAGTGGCTGTTCTAGGCACATTAATTCACTTACAATAAATCTAGGAAGAAATTCGCAAAGCCTGTTCAGCCCCATTTGGGGATGAGAAAATAAGGTATATAAAAGGCAAAAGACCTGCCCAAAGTTTAGATTTAAACCCAGTGTTCTGACTCTAGAATCCATACTCTTCCCATAACATTGTACCACATTTATATAAATGATTCTAAACCTTAAGAGATTTAAATAAGCAAGCACACTAATGTAAGGAAATAAAGGCAGATATAGTCAACTAGTGAGATAACTGATTTGTTAGCCTTTGGAAATCTTAGTTTTGTATTTAATCTATTGTGCCTCCCTTGGTGGGTCTCTCCTGAATTCTTTTTCTTTTTCTGGGGGGGTGGGGAGGGTGGGTCAGTCATGGGGGCTTGAACTCTGGGCAGGGGAACTGTCCCTGAGCTCTTCAGCTCAAGGCTAAGGCTATACCACTTGAGCCACAATGCCATTTCTGGTTTTCTGGTGGTTAACTGGAGATAAGTCTCACAGGTCTTTGTGCCAAGCTGACTGTGAACCACGATCCTCAGATCTCCGCCTCCTGAGTAGCTAGGATTACAGGTGAGAATGAATTTCAGTCCCACAATACACTTTAAAAAAATGACCAAGGAGAGTTTAGAGCAAGGTGCCAGTGGCTCACTCCTATAATCCTAACTACACAAGAGACTGAAAACTAGAAGAATGAGGTTCAAAGCTGAATCGGGGGTAGTCTATCTCTAACCAGCAAAAAATACCAAAATGAAGGAGTAATTGGAGTGACAGAATGCCAGCCATTGGGGGGGGGGGGGGAGGTTGAGCAAGAACATGAGGCCTGGAATTGAAGCTCTATACTGGCACAAGAGACAGAGACAGAGAGAAAAAGGAAAGACGAGAAAATAGTTTGTAAATTTGATTACAAAAATGGATTCCTTAGGACCAGGAGTTTGGCCTAGTGGTAGAATGCTTGCTACCATGCATGAAGAATGGGGTTCGATTCCTCACAGATATATACATACACTGGAAACGGTGCTATGGCTCAAAACGGTGGAACAATAGCCTTGAGAAAGCCAAAAGACAGTGCTCAGGCCCTGAGTTCAAGCCCCAGGATTGGCATTTAAAAAAAAGATTTCTTAGATTTAAAGAAAAATATACTGAGTAAAATTTTAGATGCTATCTAGGAAACTGAACAAGTATCATAGAAGAAACAATCTGCTGGGCGTGGTAGCTCAGACCTATAGTCCTAGCTACTCAGAAGGCTGAGATCTGAGGAGCAGGTTCAAAGCCAGCCTGGGAACTAAAAAGTCAAGGGGAGAGGGAGAGTGAGAGGGAGGAGAGAGAGAGGGAGAGGAGAAGAGGGAGAGGGGAAGAGAGAAGGGGGAGAGGGGGGAAATATTGTCATTCTGGTATCAACTCATGATCTCTGTTTCCCAAGTGCTGAATTGAATCTGTTTCTTACTTTGTTTTGGGATAGTGAAATGAAACAAAACAAGTACTTCTGTGGCAATACAGAGAGAAACAAATTATGTTAAGCACCATGAAAGTATTTTACTTTCCTGATAGTTTATCCTCCTTCTTTCCTTTATCTTCTTTCCTTTAGTTAATTCCTTAAATTTTTTCCTACCTCTCTTCCTTCTTTCTTTCCTTCCTTCCTTCCTTTTCTTTCTTTTCAAAAACTCCGGGCCCCAAGAATTTAGATTTTTAAGCCAGGAGTGTGACCTAGTGGCAGAGTGCCTGCCTAGCATGCAAGAAGCCCTGGATTCAATTCCTCTACACAAAATACAGAGAAGAGGCCGGGAGTTTGGTCTAGTGATAGAGTGCTTGCCTAGCAGGCACAAAGGCCTGGGTTCAATTCCTCGGTACCGCATACATAGAAGTGGTGCTGTGGCTCAAGTGGTAGGTAGAGTTCTAGCCTTGAGAAAGCCCAAAGACAGTGCTCAGGCCCTGAGCTCAAGGCCCAGGACTGGCCAAAAAAAAAAAAAAAAAAAAAAAACCCCACCATAGAAAAGGCCTCAAGGACAGTACTTAGATCCTAAGTCAAACCCCAGGACTGACCAAGTAATTAGATTTTTCCACAAGGTGCCAGTGGCTCATGCCTGTAACCCTAGGTACTCCAGAGGCTGACATCTGAGGATTGCACAAAAAGAGCTCAGGGACAGTGCCCAAGTGTCTCACTGTCTCACAATCAACCAGGAAAAAAAAATTAAGATTTTCCTCTTGTTTGGTACCATGACAGGGGCTTGACACTCTCATTTAGCTTCTTCATAAGGCTAAGAAATAAGAGATGAGTCTTTTGGGTTTTTTTGTTTTTTTTGTGTGTGTGTGGGGGGGGGGTTGTTTTTGCCAGTCCTGGGCTTGAGCTCAGGGTCTGAGCACTGTCCTTGGACTTTCTCAAAGCTAGAGCTCTACCACTTGAGCCTCAGCACCACTTCTGGCTTTTTTCTATGTATGTGGTACTGAGGAATTGAACCTGGGTCTTCGTGCATGCTAGGCAAGCACTCTACCAGTAGGCCAAACTCCCAGCCCAAGAGATGAGTCTTACAGACACTTCTGCCCAGACTAGCTTCAAACCTTGATCTCAGATCTCAGACTCCTAAGTATTTAGGATTACAGGTATGCTCAGACTAAGAAAGAAACTAAACTTAAAGAAAAAAAAAAAAAAAAACAAAAAAACAGACATACCAGAAGTAAAATAGTCCTTTTAGAGTAGTGAATTTGGATTAATGCAAGTATTTTTTTTCCTTGCAAAGATTTAGCCTACAGCTGTTGCAGTGGCTCACACCTGTAATCCTAGCTACTCAGCTGGCTGAAATCTGAGGATCAAGGTTCAAAGCCAACCCAAGCACAAAAGGACTCCAGATACTCTTATCTCCAATTAACCTCTAGAAAATGGGAAGTTAGGCTTGGCTCAAGGGCAGGACAGTAGCCTTGAGCTAAATAGCTCAGGGACAATGCCCAGGCTGAGTTCAAACTCATGACTCACCAAAAAAAAACCAAAAAAAAATTATCCTACAATTATTTCGACCATTTTTCAAGTTCATTACTAGACAATTCATCATTCTTTGAATTTTCTAATTGAGACTTTATTGGTGAGTCAATGAATGGGAAAATAGACTATTAAAATACAGTTCTCAGCTAGGAATGTGGCTTAGTGATAAGAGTGCTTGCCTAGGGACCGGGAGTTTGGCCTAGTGGTTAAAGTGCTTGCCTAGTATGCATGAAGACCCGGGTTCGATTCCTCAGTACCACATACATAGAAAAAAGCCGGAAGTGGTGCTGAGGCTCAAGTGGTAGAGCTCTAGCCTTGAGAAAGTCCAAGGACAGTGCTCAGGCCCTGAGCTCAAGCCCAGGACTGGCAAAAAAAAAAAGAGTGCTTGCCTAGTATATATGAAGCCTTGGGTTTGACTCAGTACCACATAAACTAAAAGCCTGAAGTGGTGTGGTGCTATGGCTCAAGTGGTAGAGTGCTAGTCTTAAGCTCAGGGACAAAGCCTAGGCCCTGAGTTCAAGCACCAGGGCTGGCAAAAAAATAAAATAAAATAAAATATAGCTCTGTTACTTTGGTCATGACTCTCTTCTACTCAGTATCTTTAAGATTCTTTTACATGTGGGTGTATGGGCTGGTATAAGAAGCATTTAGCCCAGACTACATATTTTAAAAAACCCACTTCATTCAATCTTTATTTTCAACAACTGGCAAATATATAATAGGATACTTTTGTTTTCATTCAATAATGAATTGTTTCAACTGGTTCATATGAATATGTGCTTGCCCCGTAAGATATTAAAGCAAATGCCTAGCATGCACAAAGACCAGGGTTTGATTCCTAGGTAGCACATACACAAAAAGGCCAGAAGCGGTGCTATGGCTCAAGTGGTAGAGCTCTAGCCTTGAGAAAGCCCAAGGATAGAGCTCAGGCCTTGGGCTCAAGCTAAGCCTGGGAGGGGAAAAAAAAAATCAACTAAAGCCAGGCACAGGGTGGTTAATGCCTGTAATCCTGAGATCTGAGGATCATGGCTTGAAGCCAGCCATGGCAGAAAAATGCCTGTGAGACTCTTATCTCCAATTAATCACTTAAAAACCAGAAATGGCACAGTGGCTCAAAGTGGTAGAGTGTTAGCCTTGAGCATAAAGAAGCTCAGGGAAAGTACCCCGGCACTGAGTTCAAGTCCCACAACTGCCCAGAAAAAAAAGCGAACGTACTTAGAATGCTGTTCTTAATAGGTACACCTGTCACCCATCTTCAATATGTCAATATATATCTATGTAGATATAGATATAGTCAAGCAAACAATTAGAAAAATAGAGGCACTCAAAGATATCTTATTTTAGTATGGGACATTAAACTCGGTGCACGGCATAATTGCTAGGCAAGCACTGTACGACTTAAGTCAAGCTCTCACTGCAAAAAGCTTAAATTTTGGTACACTAAGCAAAAACTATGAGCCCATGTTTCCCCTGAGTAAATATTCCAAAGACTGTAATCTACCAAATTGGGAACCAGAGACCAGGAGGATAAGGTTCGTGGTCTGGGCAAAAAGCCAGACTCCACGCAAACATGAAAGTACCTGGGCTAAAATGAGTCTCTACCTGAAAAATAAGTTAAAGCAAAAAAAAAGTTTAAGAATGTGAATCAAGTAGTAGTGTTTGCCTAGCTGCAAGCTCAACAGGCATGTGTTACCAACCACACTTGGTAGTATAAATTTGACATCCCTTAAAAAAAAAAAGAAAAAAGAAGAGCTGGGCGCAGTGGCTCACTTGTAATGCTGGCTAATTAGGAAGCTGAGATCTGAGGATCAAGGTTCAAAGCCAGCTCAGGCACTGAAGTCTTTGAGACTCTTATCTCCAATTAACAGCTAGAAAACCAGAAGGGGGGAAATGGCTCAAGGGGTAGGACAGTGGCCTGAGCTGAAGAGCTCAAGGACAACGTCCAAGCCCAGAGTTCAAACCCCATGACACCACACACACACACACACACACACACACACACACACACACACACACACGGCTGGCCTTGAATTCACTAAGTATCCCAGGGTGATATGAAAGTCAAGCTCCTCCTGTTTAGCCCCTAGCGTGGTGCAATTATATGCCTTGATTTTTATCTTTTGATAGGAAAATAAGAACTTGCCTTCAAAACTTGTAAATATGAAGCCAGGTGGAACATACCTATAACATACCTATAATCCAAGGACTCAAAAAGAATTTGCTTTTTTGTTGGTGGGGGGGGTGCAGATACTGAGGACTTTGAGCAATACATCCACAATCCAGAATTTTGCACAGATTTAATTTATTTTTCATTAAATTCTGGAGGGGTATATCATCACACTGATTCTATATCCAATGACCTTAGCAGGAAGGTTGCTCCAGAATTTGGTAGACACCATGCCACTGTTTCCATGGGCACAAGTTGCCTTTCCCAGATGACTTTGGTTTTGTTTAAGTTTGACGCCAGGAGTCATTGTGGTGTAGTTTTTTGATTTGGGTTTTTTTGTTGGTTTGTTTGTTTTGTTTTTCTTTTTGCTTTGTATATATAAGCACACCACTGGCCCAACTAGAAATCAATATCACCTTGAGCATTTTGTGTGTGTGTGTGTGGGGGGGGTCCTGAGCTCTTCTACCCAAGGCTACTGCCCTACCCTTAAGTCAAGTGCTATTTCCTGTTTTCTAGCATTAACTGGACATAAGAACCTCAGGTCCTTTTCTGCCCAGGCTGGCTTTGAGCCTTGATCCTCATATCTCAGCCTCCTGAGTAGTGAAGATTATAGGCGTGAGCCACTGCACCAGGCTTAAACACCAGGATTTTAAGGAGAGCCATTTGCTCCCTCTGGTACCAAAGACCCTGCTTATAGCTACCAAAAATGGCCTTGCACCACGGCCTTCCAAACATATTGCCTGTTCCCATAAGGCCTGTTCCCAGCAAGCCTCCACAGGCTCCAAGATCTCCAATCCAGAATTTTGCTGGTTAAAGGCTGATAGAAGTCTCTCAGATCTCACAATTACAGGCAAGAGCCACCAGTGACCAGCTCATTTTGGTGTTATTTTGTTTTTTCAATGATCACATAGGAATTTTCTAGGGAAGGGATTTTTTTTGGGGGGGAGGGGAGGTTGGTTGTGGGCCTTGAACTCAGGGCCTGGGTGCTGTCCCTGAGCCTCTTTGTGCTCAGGATAGCACTTTACCACTTGAGCCACAGCACCAGTTTGGTTTTTGAGTGGTTTACTGGAGATAAGAGTCTCACGGGCAATATTCTGCCTGGTTGTGGCTTCAAACCACAGTCTTCAGATCTCAGACTCAGAAGTAGCTAAGATTTACAAGTGTGAGCCCACCAGTACCTGGCTAGGGAAGGGATTTTTTTTTTTTTTTTTGCCAGACCTGGGGTTTGAACTCAGGGCCTGGTCACTGTCCCTGACCTTCTCTGTGATCAAAGCTAGCACTTTACCATTTGAATCACAGTGTCACTTCTGGCTTTTTATGTGTATGACATACTGAGGAATTGAACACAAGGCTTCATGCATGCCAGGCAAGTACACTACTAACCTACATTTCCAGCTCTGAGAAAGGGATTTAAAAACAAAAGAATAGGGGCCGGGAGTTTGGCCTTGTGGTAGAGTGCTTGCCTAGCATGCACAAAGACTCAGGTTCAATCAGTTCCTCAGTACCACATACATAGAAAAAGCTGGAAACGGTGCTGTGGCTCAAGTGGCTGAGTTCTACCCTTGACAAAGCCCAAGGACAGTGCTCAGGCCCTGAGTTCAAGACCCCAGACTGACAAAAAAAAAGAACAATAACACACACAAAAAAGACAGAAAAGCCAAGTTGGGGTATAGGGCCACACATTTATAGTACCAGCTATGGGGGAGGCTAAGGAAGAATCATTTGAGCCCAATTGAAGACTAGCCTGAGGAATATGAAAGCACTGAAGCTTTTCACTTCACCACACTGACAAAGAAATGTAGTAGTATGCTATTGCCCATACAGTACACCTTACTCCTGGTTGCTAAGCAGCAAACTCTGGTGTTCTGGCAGAAAAGACAAGAAGTCAAGCACAGATAAACCCCATCCCAATGGCTATGCACTGAGTCTGGGAAATGGCATAAGGGACACAAAGGTCTTCAGTTTTCTACTCAGTCAGATGACTCCCCATAGTCTCACCTTAATATCATAGTCTAGCACAAGTCCTACCCAAGCCGCTTCACAGGGAGACCTTTTGAGCTCTCCACTACTATTCACAACCCACTTTATCCTCAAATGGTGATTTGCATTCTAATAAACTTACCAACTACACCAGAAACCAAAATCATTCAAGGTACTTCTCTATCATCTCTAGATACATCACTGTCATCAGAGAAAGCCTTGCTGCTTTCTGTCAATCCTGCTCAGTAAAGGAGAGCATCTGCTACGGTTTCTTACTCCTGCAGAAAAGGGGTGGCTCCCCCAATTAATCTATGAAGCCCAATGATCAGTGGCATGTCCTCCCAGCAGCAGAAACTCATCCTCAAGAAAAGCCCAATTCTGGGACAAGCACAGTTAAGAGAGTTTGATCCAGGATTCTCCCTAGGCTTCCTCACCTGCTTCATCACAGGAGCTACAGCAGCCAACTTCTCCACTACTGCAGTAGCAGCCATTTTGGACTCAGATGCAGTGCCAACAGAAAGCCCGGTGAGTAAGGACAAGATGGCAAAGGACTTTAAAAGAGAAAATCTAAGGCAAATAACAGATGTGCATCATAAACTACCTGCTACATTATTTAAAATATGCTTATTTTTTTGGTCAGGGGGTGGGGAGGTGGGAGTTTGTTATGGTGGTAGAGTGCCTGCCTAGCATGCACGAAGACCCAGCTTCAATTCCTCGGTACCATATAAATAGAAAAAAAAGCCAAAAGTGGTGCTGAGGCTCAAGTGGTAGAGCTCTAGCCTTGAGAAAGTCCAAGGACAAGGCTCAGGCCCTGAGCTCAAGCCCAGGATTGGCAAAAAAAAAAAAAAAAAGGCTTTAAGCCAGGCACGGTGGCTCATGCCTGTAATCCTAGCTACTCAGGCGGCTGAGATCTGAGACTCACTGTTCAAGACAGCCCAGACACTAAAGAACATGTAAGATGTTAGACTTTTATCTCCAAATAAACACTAGAAACCAGGATGCGGGGCTGAGGATCAAGGGGTAGGGTGGTAGCCTTGAGCTGAACCCAAGGTTCAAGCCCCATGACCCACCAAAAAGAAAAAAAAAAAAAAGTATAAAAGCTATAGATAGTTGCTGTCATTTTGAGCCTTGAATGCCTTTTTTCTGAATGGGGAAGAGAAAATGATTCTCTTTGTCTATTTCTCCCTATTTCTCCCTGTAACTAAAGTAAAAAGATTAGAGTACCTACCTATCAGGTCAATTCCCTGAATTCAAACCCCAGTACTACACATAATAGCAATAAAAATAATAATAATAATTCTAATGGTGTATTTTTTTTTTTTTTTGCCAGTCCTGGGCTTGAGCTCAGGGCCTGAGCACTGTCCTTGGACTTTCTCAAGGCTAGAGCTCTACCCCTTGAGCCTCAGCACCACTTCTGGCTTTTTTCTATGTATGTGGTACCAAGGAATCGAACCCAGGTCTTCATGCATGCTAGGCAAGCACTTTAACCACTAGGCCAAACTCCTGGCCCCTAATGGTGTATTTTTTTGTGTGCCAGTTCTGGGGCTTGAATTCAGGGCCTAAGAACTGTTCTTAGGCTTTCTCAAACCTACTGCTCTACCACTTGAGCCACAGCACCACTTCCAGATTTTTCTGTGTAGGTGGTACCGAGGAATCAAACCCAGGGCTTCGTGCATGCTAGACAAACATTCTACCACTAGGCCACACTCCTGGACCAATTCTAATGGTTTTATGTGAATGAAATTTCATGGGCATTCGGCATGGTTGGGGCTGCCTAAAATTCCACTACTCAGAAGAATCACAAGTTTAAGGGCAGCCTAGGATAAATCGTGAGTTTCCAACTGGTCAACAATCCTGTCTCAAAAATTAAAAATAAAAGCTCACTGTTATCAGCTAACTTTTTTTTTTGGTGGGCCATGGGGCTTGAACTTGGCCTGGGTGCTGTCCCTGAGCTCTTCAACTCAAGGCTACCACCCTACCCTTGGGCCTGGATGCTGTCCCTGAGCTCTTCAGCTCAAGACTACAGCCCTAGCCTTGAGCCAAGCCCCACTTCCTGTTTTCTAGAGGTTAATTGGAGATTAAGAGTCTCAGGTCCTTTTGTTTCCCCGGGCTGCCTTTGAACCTTGATCCTCAGATCTCAGCCTCCTGAGTAGCTAGGATTACATGCAAGAGCCAGCTTTTAATAGCTAACTGTGAGTAAGCCACATTTGTAATGTGTCAGGTAAATCAGCACATATGGAAGTAAGTTGTTCCTTTCTTGATTTGGGGGAGTTATGTTAGGTCTGGAACTGGGACTGGAACACAGAATCTGCTTTCATTTATTGGTTCCAGTTAAGTTGAATCTTAAACATTCCAATGTTTCCCACTTCTTCAAATCAACTTCCTAGTTATGTCAAAACTCACAGGAACCGGGTGCCAGTGGCTCACACTTATAATCCTGATCTGAGGATAATGGTCCAAAGCCAAACTCTTACCTCCAATTAGCCACTCAAAAACTGAAAAGTGGAGCTGTGGCTCAAAGTTGTAGAACATTAGTTCAAAAGCCCAGGAATAGCACCCAAGCCCTGAGTTCAAGCCGCACTAATACCCCCTTCCCCCTGAAAAAAAAAGGAAAACTTACAGGAGGAATGAGAACTATCTTCTGACTTGTATTTCCACAGTACTCCTGAAATACGTAATAGAAATTTCATGCGTGCAGCTCCTGCACTGAGTCACTTTCAGCCACTTCCTGAATAATGCTCTTTTCGAAGTGAAGCTATAAAGTTCTATAGTTCAATGTTTTTTGTTTTGGTTTTGGTTTTGTGGGTCATGGGGCTTGATACTCTGGGCCTGGGCGCTGTCCCTGAGCTCTTCAGCTCCAGGCTACCGCTCTACCCTTTGTGCCACAGCCCCTCTTCCCATTTTCTAGTGATTAGTTGGAGGTAAGAGTCTCAAGATCTTTTGTGCCTGGGCTGGCTTAGAACCCTGATCCTCAGTCTCCTGAGTAGCTAGGATTACAGGTGTGAGCCATGCGCCCAGCGCCAGCTTCAGCTCAATGTTTTCTAGACAGAAAAAAGTTCTCATTCATTCAGAACATTCTAATGCCAATCTGAGTGGTGCTATCACCACTTCTAGTATCTGCAGTATCTGGCCAGCAGTGACATTTCTTTTTCATATAGTTGAAGCCACCTGAGAAAAGTTATTAAGTTAGAGGATTTCCTATCATAATCACACCCTATCATATTGCAAATATATGTTAATATAAAATTAAATCAGGAAAAAAGTTAAGAGGAGGGGCCGGGAATTTGACCTAGTGGTAGAGTGCTTGCCTAGCATGCACGAAGACCCAGGTTTGATTCCTTGGTACCACATACATAGAAAAAAGCCAGAAGTGGTGCTGTGGTTCAAGTGGTACAGCTCTAGCCTTGGACAGTGCCCAGGCCCTGAATTCAAGGCCCAGGTCCGGCCAAAAAAAAAAAAAAAAATTAAGAGGACTTTTCAAGATCCATCCTGACACCCACATTCTAAGACTCTGGATCTCTTTATGCTCACTCTCACAGCAATAATAATGCTAAATAATACAAGTGTTTAGAGGCTGAAAAATGAGTCAGCAGGGGAAGGCATTTGGGAGAAGCAGTTTCATTGCACTCCTAAGAAGAGAGAAGCTAGCAAAAGACAGCTGCCATTGTTTGCATTGCTGAACACATTAGGTTTCACAGGCCTATAAAACCACCTATTGTCAGCAAGCTCCAGATTCTTACTGAAGGGTTAAGAAGCACCAGTCTTAGCTAGAAAAACCTAAAGCACCCAGAACAATTTCTTTTCACAAAGTAGATTAATGCATCACTTGTCATACACTGGTTGCTATACCCTGGGACTTTAGGTACTGTATGTTATCCATACCCAAACATAGGAAAAAGTACTCCAAATAATACAAAAAAAAGTAAGTCAAGGGACTTTACAAAAAAAAAACAAAAAAAAGATGGTGCTGGAGCTCAAGGAATAGAGCGCTAGCCTTGAGCTGAAGAGCGCAGGGACAGCCTCAGGCCCAGAGTTCAAGTCCCAGGACCAACAAAATAATAATAATAATAATAATAATAGTGTCTGATTGAAAGAACACAGGAAATCAACTTAATTAAAACTAAAGAGGGCCGGGAGTTTGGCCTAGTGGTAGAGTGCTTGCCTAGCATGCACGAAGACCAGGGTTCGATTCCTCGGTACCACACACATAGAAAAAAGCTGAAAGTGGTGCTGAGGCTCAGGTGGCAGAGAAAGCCCAAGGACAGTGCTCAGGCCCTGAGCTCAAGCCCAGGACTGGCAAAAAAAAAAAAAAAAAAAAAAAAACCCTAAAGAAACTCTTGATAAAGGCAGAACAATCTGAGCAACAGAACAGTGGTAATTCTGCATTTTAATTCCTACAATGGTATTTCTAACCAAGAGTCCAGTGGTAAAATAGATGATAGAGGCATAGATAGCCACTTCTTCCTTATAGACTTAACAACCAATAAGAGAAAAAGAAAATTACAATTAAGTAAATCCAAATGTAAATGCTGCAAACAACATCCAGCAGTACTTTATCTGTTAAGTGTGCAAGTATCAACCACAATACTCACTGATCATAAAGGGAAAAACTAACTGTATAGGAGAAAGACAGATACCAATTTAATCAACTAATCATCACCACAATTAACTTCCTGATATGAAAAAAAGTCTAACACTTCACTTCTTTCACTGAATTCTGTTTATTCTGTGTGTCTGCTTCTGAAACATAGGTTACCTCAAGAAGTTGGACTGCTTCCAAATTCTATTATCAAGTGATCAAGCATCATCCTTGAGTGGAAAAGCTAAGCTTGAACTCAGAGCCTGGACCCAAGACTTTCTTGTTCTTGTGAGTCATTCTGTTTTCTACACTTTAAATTTTAAGACAGAAATAGCCAGTTTAATTTATTTAATAGGATGTATTTTATAAACAGCATATCTCAGTAAATTTCAAGTACTTAATGGATTATAAAACATTACATGAAAAGCTCAGGGACGGTGCCCGAGCCCTGAATTCAAGACACACTACTAAAGTATATCGGGCCAGGAGCGTAGCCTAGTGGTAGAGTGCTAACCTAACATGCATGAAGCACTGGGTTCGATTCCTCAGTACCACATACACAGAAAAAGCTGAAAGTGGCACTATGGCTTGAGCAAAATGTATCCAAGGACAGTGCCTAGACCCTGAGTTCAAGCTCCAGTACTGGCAAATACATACATACATGTGTGTGTGTGTATATATATATATATATATACACACATATACACACACACACACACACACACACACACACACACACACACACACACACACGTAGGGGCCTTATCTCCATCTCTGAGGCCTGTTCATCATTCCAGCTCAGCAGAAAGGGCTTTGGCCAGGCATTCCTCGTGTTCCTTGCATACCTCTCTTATCTCTGTGTATGTGAGCCCTCCCCATCCCCCCACCCCCCCAGCAGCGCAGGTCCTGCCCAGTACCTAAAAGTTTCCTATTGGCTAGCTTCCCAGTTCCCACCTTCTCTTTCCCCAGCAGTATATAACTAAGTGCCTGATGCAGTAAGAGAGATCTGCTGCGTTTTCAAGGCTGACACAGCTCCTGGCTCGGTGTGGTTTCTTCCCCAGTAATATGAGGGCTGGGTCATTGATACTTACCATCTCGCTCAGCTCCGGGGGACTTCAGGCTGACCCTGGGTGTTGCTCCTGTGGAGCAACACACACACACACACACACACACACACACATATATATACATATACATGTGTACACATATACGTATATATACACACACTTATATATATATATATATGTATACACGTGAAGCTATTTCTACTCTCCTACACTTTTTCTTGCATCTTAGTTCAACTTGCATAACTCAACCAATTATATCAGTTTTTTCGATAAATACAAATGATTTTAACTAGGTATCAAGAAAATTCAATGAGAAGAATCTTTCTTTCTCAACAAATGACAGACAACTACATATGCCAAAGTATAAAGTGGGGGGGAGGGAACTAGAGACAGGGCTGTAGCTACAGAGTGCTTACCTAAGAAATACAAAGTCCTGGCCTGGAGTTTAGCCTAGAGGTAGAGTGCTTGCCTAGCATGCACGAGGACCGGGGCTCAATTCCAACAAAGTAGATAAATCAAACTCTTTACACATAGATATGTAGAAATGTGGGATGTTACAGCCACTTTGGACTACAGTTTAGAGGTTCCTCAAAACAAACACAGAATTACCTCATAAAACCCTGCAAGAGTCAGATACCTACAGCTCAATTCTGTAATCCTAGCTACTCAGGAGGCTGAAATCTGAGGATTGAGGCTCAAAGCCAGTCCAGCCACTAAAGTCCTTGAGTCTCATCTCCAATTAAGGTCCAGAAAACTGGGAGTAGCACTGTGGCTCAAGTGGCAAAACACTAGCCTAGAGCTGACAAGCTCAAGACCACCACCCAGGCCTAGAGTTCAAGCTCCACCACTGACCAAAAAAACCCCTACCAACTATGTTCCTAAATATATACTAGAAAAATTTAAACATGCATCCCCACATAAAAATATTTGTGAATGTTCATAGCAACATTATTCATAGCCAAAAACCTTATCCAAGTTTTTGATGATTCACTATCAAACAAGCCAAAAAGTTTTTAAAAACCCACTAATAAATAAATAAAGAAAATGTGGTACATGAAATATTATTTCACAAAAAAACAACAACAAAAAGCTGGAGCCTGGAACAGTGGCTCACACCTGTAATCCTAGCTACTCAGGTGGCTCAGATCTGAGGTTTAAGGTTCAAAGCCAAGCCAGCCCAGGCACTAAAGAACAGATTTTTATCTCCAATTAATCACTAAATAATCGGAAGTGGGCTATGGCTCAAGGGGCATGATTTTAGCTTTGAGCTGAAGAGTCCAGGGAGAGCACCTAAGCCCAGAGTTCAGCCCCATGACCCTCAAAACAAACAAACAAACAAGCTGGGCACTGGTGGCTCATGCCTACAAGCCTAGCTACTCAGGAGACTGAAGTGTGAGAATCACAGTTCCAAGCCAGCCAAAGCACAAAAGTCCCTGAGACTCTTATCTCCAATTAACCACCAAAATATGGAAGTGGTCCTGTGGCTCAAAATGGTAGAGTGCTAGCCTTGAGCTAAAGAACTCAGGGACAGCACCCAAGCCCAGAGTTTAAACCCCACGACCAACTGACAAAACAAGAAGCACTGATGCATGCTACAACACAGATGAACCTTGAAGACACTATACTGAAAGAAGTAAAAGAATACACTTTTAATTATTCCTTTTACATGAAATGTCCTGAATAATATAGAGTGCCTAGAGCAGGAAACATTGGAGAAAACAGAGGATCAAATGTATTTGGGAGTGAGGGGTAGATTGCTCGCCTAGCATGCATGAAGCCCTAGGTTTGATTTAGCAGTACCACATAAACAGAGAAAGCCATAAGTGGCACAGTGGCTCAAGTGGCAGAGTGCTAGCCTTTCACAAAAACAGCTCAGGGACAGTGCCCAGGCCCTGAGTTCAAGCTCCAGGACTGGCCAAAAAAAAAAAAAATTTTTTTTTAAATTCTAAAACTGTGGTGGAAAAAAAATAAATAAAACTGTGGTGATAGTGTACAATTTGCAAATGGTTTTGAATATACTAAATGACTCATGTGTACATTCTAAATGTCTGACATAGTATTTAAAGCTCAATAAAGCTTCTTAAAAATTGGAACATTACTATATTTTACCTATCAGGGTTAAATAAAATTAAAAATTCCACCTATTCTTAATGTGGCTACTAGAAAATGTAGCATTTGCCTACATAACACAGAACTAATTGGCAGAATACTGCATGAGGGTTTTTTTGTTTTTGTTTTGTTTTGTTTTAGGTCATGGGGCTTGAACTCAGGGTCTGAACAACATCCCTGGGCTTTCTCAAAGCTAGAGCTCTACCACTTGAGCCACGTGTGGTACTAAGGAATCAATCCCAGGTCATCATGCCTGCTAGACAAGCACTCTACCACTAGGCCAAACTCCTGGCCCCTAATAACTGCTTTGATCTATTATTCATTATATTGTGCATCTCAATGCAAAAATCTCAGAAGCTAAGCACTGTTGAATGAACAGATGTAGTGAGCCTCTTTCACAGAAACAGGGATGTAAATGTCAATTGTGTTTTTCATATATCCTATTCCTAGTTTGTTTGCTCAAGAGAGCTTCTGTTGACCCTGTGGTTTAAATTTCATGGTAATGTGATGATATATACACTAAGCTACTGATTCTTTCCAGAAAGAATAAACTTTGAGTGAGCTACCAACAGCTCAACGCCTGTAATCCTAGCTACTTCAAACCTTGATCAAACTGTGATCAAACAGCCCCGATGGGAAAGCCCTTGAGACTCAACTCCAAATAACTACCAAAAAGAAGCCAGTAGTAGAGCTTTGGCTCAAGCAGTAGTGCACTGGCATGAAAACTTAAGAGCAGAGCCCAGGCCCTGCATTCAAGCCCTAGGACTGGCACAAAAAAAAAAAAGAAAGAAAGAAAAAGACTTTGGGGGCCCAGGAGTCTGGCCGAGTGGTAAAATGCTTGCATGGCATGCACAAAGACTCAGGTTCAATTCCTTAGTACATAGAAATTCCACATACATAGAAAAGCCAGAAGTGGTGCTGTGGCTCTAACCTTAAGGAAAAAGCCCAAGACAGTATTCAGGCCCTAGGAGCAAGCCCAGGACTAGCAAAAAAAGAAAGAAAGAAAGAAAAATACTTTGGGAAAGTTAAAACAAAGAAAGAAAAAAAGAAAAGGAAAAAAAAATTAGGGAACGGGGCGCTGGTGACTCACACCTTAAATCCTAGCTACTCAGGAGGCTGATATCTGAAAATCACGGTTCAAAGCCAGCCAGCCAGCCCCAGCATTAAAGTCCTTGAGGCATTAAAGTCCTTGAGACTCTTATCTCCAATTAACTATCAGAAAACCGATAGTGGCACTGTGGCTGAAAGTGGTAGAGCATTAGCCTTGAGCTGAAGAACCCATGGGCAGTGCCCAGGACCAGAGTTCCAACCCCATGACCAGGAAAAAAAGGTGGGGAAGGGATGCTATAGAGTGTTTGTCTAACTTGTATACACTGATGAAGTAACAATCAAGGTCTACTATTTAGCCCCTCTTAATCTAGATCCATTAGCATGAATATTCTACCAGAATCCTCTACTTCAATCACACAGATCAGGTTTTGGAACCAGCATGTTTGTTTCCGGCTCAGATATTTGCTCATGTTATCCCCTGTCCACTTAAACACTGACTACAGTCAAACTCATTTGTGCCTGCTTTCATTTCATCATCCCATTCAAGCTGTTTCTTATATATTATTTTCTGGGGTTTAGTTAAAAAGAGGCGGGGCTGGCCTGGAGTCTGGCCTAGTGGTACAGTGCTTGCCTAGCATGCACTAAGACCCGGGTTCAATTCCTTGGTACCATATACATAGAAATAAATAAAATTAAAAAAAAAATTTAAAGGTGGGGGCTGCAAATGTGGCTTAGTGGTAGAGTGTTTGCCTAGCATGCATTAAGCCCTGGGTTTGATTCCTCAGTACCAGATAAACAAAAAAAACCATAGCGATGATGTGGTAACATACTAGCCTTGAGCTGAAGAGCTCAGGGACAGTACCTAAAGCCCTAAGTTCAAACCCCAGGACTGCCATGCATAGAGAGATAGACAGACATATCAGGAATCAGGGCAAAGACAGTTTGTCAGTACACTACTTGCCTAGCACATGCAAGAAAAGAAAAGGAATGGGAGCTCAGCGTTCACTCAACATAAGACTTTTGCATTCTCATTCTAACTTAAAGGGTAAGTTCTCATTCTCAATTAAAAAATAAAACACTGGGGGCTGGGAGTTTGGCCTAGTGGTTAAAGTACTTGCCTAGCATGCATCAAGACCCAGGTTCGATTCCTTGGTACCACATATATAGAAAAAAGCTGGAAGTGGTGCTGAGGTTCAAGTGGCAGAGCTCTAGCCTTGAGAAAGTCCAAGGACAGTGCTCAGGCCCTGAGCTCAAGCCCAGGACTGGCAAGAAAATAAAATAAAATAAAATAAAACACTGCACAAATCTGGCTAGACTCTATTTCCACTACTTTTCTCCCATTATCATTCCAAAATTGTTTGTTCCCACACTTCATTTCAACTCCCTAGCTCCAAATTCTAAGGGTAAGGTAACATCCTTTATGGTGTTTCCTCTTTGCATACTGCACTCCTTGAAATAGTAACACTTCCTGAAAATGAGACACTAGTGTATATACAAATTGTAATCAACAAATTCCACTCTGGCCACAAGACTTTCTGCATCTGGTACACTTGGACATATTGATAAAGCTGGATACAAAAGGATAATAAACAAGAGGGGGAAACTGCTGCTACATTGTTTCAGTATCATAAAAAGGTATAGGCACAATAACTCAATGTTTCTTTGTGTACTGATAAAAAGTTTGAGCCTTGAAGAGAGTTTGGCCTAGTGGTAGAGTGCCTGCCTAGCAGTAGAGTGCCTGCCTAGCATGCACGAAGACCCAAGTTCAATTCCTTGGTCCCACATACATAGAAAAAAGCCAGAAGTGGTGCTGAGGCTCAGTTGGTAGAGCTCTAGCCTTGAGAAAGTCCAAGGACAGTGCTCAGGCCCTGAGCTCAAGCCCAGAACTGGCAAAAAAAAAAAAGTTTGTGCCTCTATCTAAGGTGTCATTATATTAACTTCTGAGGTATGTAGCAATGCTGAAAGGACATCCCCAAGAAACAAAAGTTAATTTATAGTTCAAAATTACTTTCTGGCCAAGCACTTGTGGCTCATGTGTGTAACTGTAGCTATTAAGCAGGCAAAGATTGGAAGGATTAGACATTAAGCTGTGAAGAAAGTTCATCAAACCCCATCTAAATGAAAAGCTGGGTATAGTAAGTATGCACCTGTCATCCCAGCTATGGAGGAAACTGAAATAAAGGAGTCACAATTCCAATATAGCCCAAGGCAAAAACAAAAAAAAAGTTTGCAAGATTCCTTTTCTCAGCAAAAAAAGCTAGGCATGGTGGTGCATGCCTGTTATTCTAGTGCACTGAGAAACATAAACAGAAAGACTGCATGCAGTTCAGGTCCATCTCAGCAAAAAGCAACTCTATCTCAGAGCTAATAAACAAGCAAACTAATAAGCAACAAACCACCAATGGCTCATGCCTGTAATATCTACTTAGGAAGCTGAGATCTGAAGATGACAGAAGCCAGCCTGGAGAGTAAAGTTCATGAGACTCTTATCTCCAATTTACCAGCAAAAATCTGGAAATAGAAGAGTGGTTTCAAGTAGTAGAGTGTCAACCTTACGCAGAAAAAGCTAAGGGACAGGCCAGAAGTTTGGCATAGTGGTAGAGTGCTTGTCTAACATGCATGAAGACCCAGGTTTGATTCCTCAGTAATACATACATAGAAAAAGCTGGAAGTGGTGCTGTGGCTGAAGTGGTAGAGCTCTAGCCTTGAGAAGTCCAAGGACAGTGCCAGGCCCTGAGCTCAAGCCCAGGACTGGCAAAAAAAAAAAAAGAAAAAGAAAAAGAAAAAGAAAAGAAAAAAGGAATTAATTATTTTCATTTTGGTCTCACATTAGTATAAAACAATTTGAGGACTTTTTTTTTGTTTTTTTGTTTTTTTGCCAGTCCTGGTGCTTGAACTCAGGGCCTGAGTGAGCCTAACTGTCCTTGGGCTTTCCTCAAGGCCTAGCACTGTACCACTTAAGCCACAGCACCACTTCCGGCTTTTCTATGTATGTGGTATCAAGGAATCAAACACAGGTCTTCATGCATGTTAGAGAAGCACTCTACCACTAAGCCAAACTCCTGGCCCCAATTTTCGGACGTTTTTAAAGCTAAAAGTAAGTTGGGGCCAGTAGTTTGGTCTAGTGGGAAAAGTGCTTGCCTAGCATGCACAAACACCCCAGTTCAATTCCTCTGTAGCACATACATAGAAAAAGCTGGAAGTGGTGCTGTGGTTCAAGTGGTAGAACTAGTGCTAGCCTTGAGAAAAGCCCAAGGACAGTGTTCAGGCCTTGAGTTCAAGCACCAGGAGTAGCAAAAAATAAATAAATAAAAAACGCTGAGCTGGGCACAGTGGCTCACGCATGTAATTAATCCTTAGCTACCCATGAGGCTGAGATCTGAGGATCTCAAAAGTCTGTGAGACGATTATGTCCAATTAAGTGCTAAAGATTATGTCCAATTAAGTGCTAACAGCAGAAAGTGGAGTTGTAGCTCAAACAGTAGTGTGCTAGCCTTTAAAGACAAAGCTAAGTGATTGGTCCCAGGTTCTAAGTTCAAAAGCCCTAGTATTGGCACACATACATGTACACACACACATACACACACATCATTATCACCTGAAATCAGAAAGAACTAGCTTAGGATCCTGCAATATTCATGTAAATTTCAGGCCATTTATTCATTGTTTCAACTCCCATGCCTGGCTAATAATCAGTAAATAGTTTTCCATTATATTAGCTCAAAGAAAAAATAAGGAGGTAGGGAGAGGGAAATGGAGACCAAGACATGAGAAAGGGTGTCAATGTTTGTGAAGTAATGCACCTTCGATCTGGTGAATATAATGTAACCCCTTCTATTAATTACCATAAAAATATATATGGAAAATGAAAAAATAAATGATGTCTCATCAGTTTTTCCTAAGTTTCCCCTCATATTAACTACTGTATCAACCAGAGTAAGCTAACCATTGACTGTTGCAATTTTTTTTTTTTTTGACAGTCTTGGCCTTAAGCTCAGGGCCAGAGCACTGTCCTTGGATTTTTCTCAAGACTAGAGCTCTATCACTTGAGCCTCAGCACCATTTCCGGCTTTTTCTAAGTATGTGGTACCAAGGAATCAAACCCGGGTCTTCGTGCATGCTAGGCAAGCACTTTACCACTAGGCCAAACTCCCGGCCTCTGATGGTTGCAATTTTATATCCTCAAACCATCCCAAAACTAACCACAATCTTTCTTTCTTTTTTTTTTTGGGGGGGGGGGTCAGTCCTGAGGACTTGAACTCAGGACCTAGGTGCTGTCCCTGAGCTTTTTTGCTCAAGCCTAGCTAGCACTCTACTATTTTGAGCCACAGTGCCACTTTTGGTTTTCTGGTGGTTTGTGGGAGATAGGAATCTCAGACACTCCTGACTAGGCTGGCTTCAAACCATGATTGTCAGCTCTCAGCCTTCTGTGTAGCTAGGATTATAGGCATGAGCTACCAGTGCCTGGCTAACCACAATTCTAATGGTTAAAAGCATTTCAGTCCCTTTAACTAAACCTAATAATAATAAGCCAAAAGGTAAAGGTAAAGCCTTCTCATATGAGCAAGCTATTTTGCCTCTGATCTATGCATTCATCATAAGTTGCCATACAAATGTCTACTGTCAACCAGACAACACTACTAGTAACTTTTCCCTGCACCTGAAAGAAAACAAACTTCACTATAATGCCAGTAGCTCAACACTATAATCCTTGTTATGTAGGAGACTGAGATCTCAAAAGATTTCAGTTTGAGGCCTGCCTAGACAGAAACATCCATAAAACCCCACTTATAAAATAACCAGCAAGGGCTGGGATATAGCTCAGTGACAAATTGCTTGCCTAGCAAGAGCAACATCCTGGGTTCAATCTCCAGTACCAAAAGAGAGAAAGAGAGAGAGAAAAAAAAAAAAAAAGAGAAGGGGGGAGGGAGGGAGGAAGGGAGGGGGACAAAATAACCAGCAAAAAGCTGGGCACAAAAGGACCTGAGACTCTTATCTCCAATTAACCTCTAGAAAATGCGAAGTGGGGCTTGGCTCAAGGGTTAGGGTGGTAGCCTTGAGCTGAAGAGCTCAGGGACACCACCCAAGCCCAGGGGTAGAGCAGTAGCCTTGACCTAAAGAGCTCAGGGGCAGCGTCCAGATCAAAGTACAAGCCCCATGACACACACCCCTAAAAAAATGCTGGGCTGGAGACATAGCCCAAACAATAAGAATGCCAGACAAACATGGAATCTGAGCAGGCCGGGAGTTTGGCCTAGTGGTAGAGTGCTTGCCTAGCATGCACAAAGACCCGGGTTCCATTCCTAGGTACCACATACATAGAAAAAAAAAAAGCTGGAAGTGGTGCTGAGGCTCTCTAGTCTTGAGAAAGTCCAAAGACGGGGCTCAGGCCCTGAGCTCAGGCCCAGGACTGACAAAAAAAAAAAAAAAGGCTCAGCAAGCACAAGGCCCTGAGTTCAAACTCCAATACAATCAAAAAAAGACAAAACAAAACAAAAAACCCTCAAAAACGTAATATCCAGAATCATAAGCCATTTATAACCCATAAAGTAACTAAATAAATGTCTTAGAGAAAGGAAAACTGATACCCAAAGCAATTAATGTGACTAGACTAATCAACTTAATACCTCTACTAAAATGGAAGAGAAAAACTCAAGCCCAGGCAAACTCAAATCCAGCATTTCTCAATAAAAGAGAAATCTTTTATTTTAAGGCTAATGGGTACTGTTTCCCCAAGCAAAAGTCTAACATCAAAAGGGCAAGTATTTTTGTGGGATCAAGTGGGAAGACTAACAGGATTTGTTATTTATCTCCTCCTAATACACTAACTCCCCGATTATCATCAATCTATAGCAATTATAGATTACTCATCTACTTTTCCTGCTCCTGCAAAGAGAAACCTGAAACATGACTGAAATCCATTTATTAAAATTCTGTGCAACACCACCACCAATGGAATTAGGAAAAGACAGCTGGCAAAGGAGAAGCTAAGTAGACTTGGGTAATTCTTAGTCATCCTTCTAATTTTACTCAGATGTCAATGTCTATTAAGCCCTAACTCTTCCTTACCCAAATAAGATTGACAGCAAATTGATCACTGTAGCTCATTTCATAATGTCATTTACCTATCTAAACTAAGTCCTTTGAGTATCAACTCAAGTTTTTGGCTTTTTGTTTTTGTATTGATGTTACTTTGGCAGTCCTTGGATTTGCTAGGCAAGCAGAGACACTCAACCACTTGACCCGAACTATCAGCACATCTGTTTTCAGCTAGCATCAGTCTTTTTGTTGTTGTTGTTGCTCTTGCTGTTGGTCATAAGGACTTGAACTCGGGGCCTGGGTGCTGTCCTTGAGCTCTTCAGCTCAAGGCTACTGCTCTACCACCTGGGCCACAGTGCCACTTCCGGTTTTCTGTTGGTTCATTAGAGATAAGAATCTCAAGCACTTTTATGCCTGGGCTGGCTTTGATCTGTGACCCTCCACATCTCAGCCTCCTGAGAAGCTAGAAGTGTAGGTGTGAGCCACCAGCCCCTGGCTTTAACATCAGTCTTATACACAACAGTTGCTAAATAAATGAACAAATGCATTTATAAACTTACCACTTGTACTGAAGTCCCAACATAAATGACTAAAAGGTGGTAACCCTCTCTATTATGATGTAAAATGTAAAACACAGTTTTTGAAACATTTCTTATAAGATGGACCTATTTAAAAAAAAAAAAAAACCTTATCAGAGACTCCAATGAGGAAAAAGAAATCAGTAACACTTAGGTGGCTTAAACAGTCAGTTTGGGGCTGTGATGTTGCGTTTGTCTAGCAAGTACAATGTCCTGTGTTCGATCCCCAGTACCAAAAGGAAAAGACTAGGCCGGGACTTTGGCCTAGTGGAAGAGTGCATGCACAAAGATCAGGGTTCAATTCCTCGGTACCACATACATAGAAAAAGCCAGAAGTGGTGCTCTGGCTCAAGTGGCAGAATGCTAGCTTAGAGGAAAAAGGACAGTACTCAGGCCCTGAGTTCAAGTCCCAGGACTTGCAAAAAAAAAAAAAAGGAAAAGACCAAAACACACACACACACACACACACACACACACACACCCCTAATTAAATGGTTACAGATAAAAAAAAAAAAAACTTAATCTAGGGCAGACATATGACTAACTCAAGCATCTGAGTAACTTTTCTCTCCTCTCCATCTTATACGTGTCTCCCTTTCTCTTTCCTGCATGAGGATCTACAATCAATATTTGACACTTAGGGCCGGGAGTGAGGCTAATGGTAGAGTGCTTGCCTAGTATGCACGAAGCCCTGGATTCAATTCCTCGGTACTACATACACAGAAAAAGCCAGAGGTGGTGCTGTGGCTCAAGTGGCAGAGCGCTGGCCTTGAGCAAAAAGTATCCAATCTAGGGCTGGGAGTTTGGCCTAGTGGTAGAGTGCTTGCCTAACATGTACAAAGACATGGGTTCAATTTCTCAATACCACATAGATAGAAAAGGCCAGAAGTGGTGCTGTGGCTCAAGTGTGTAAGGTTCTGACCTTAAGAAAACCCAAGGACAGTGCTCAGGCCCTGAGCTCAAGCCCAGGACTGGCAAAAAAAAAAAAAAGTGTCCAATACAAAGACAATGCCCAGGATCCTGAATTCTAGCAAAAAGCCCAAGACCAGCCAAAAAAAAAAAAAAAAGACACCTGATGGTTGGACTTCAGAGAAACTGCTGACTACCATAGATGCTACAGATTCTGGGTGCTAATTGGAAGTATCATTTTGCTTAAAGGTAGTGTTGACTTCTGAACAAGCACAAACATGTGTTGAACCCACTATGTAGAGTCTACACCTTAAGGCTCAATGAGGTAAAGATAACCTACTTGTCCACCAGTATGTGATTTTAAGCTAATTAAAACAAGGCACAGTATCACTGTGTTCTAAATTACTCCACAGAGCTTCTTTTCTGTATATAGACTTTCCCCTGGCTCTCAGTGATAGGAGAGTGTTCTCCTATCAGCCCCACATGCAGGCTGGGTGAGAAGCAATCTAACAGTAAAAATATGGGCCCTTTGGGCTTGGAGTCAGTCATGACAGTCTGACTCATAGACCACTTTTTTATTAGGGCAGATAACTATTGAAACATAGCTAATTTCTCTTCACTTCAGTAACCCTATCTGTAAAATAATGACCTTACTTATCTTAGTAGAATACCTGGAGGGGGAAAAAAAAAAATCAAAGAAAACCATGCACATGCTACCAGAACACCAGGCCCTCAAAATGGAGGCTATTCAGATCTAACTTTGGCAAAGTGGCAAAAAAGACAGCAATGTTACTGACTTTGGACTGTTAAGACAAAATATAAATCAATAGTGGGATTTAAAAAAGAAAATTAGGATGGGTGCAGTGGCTCACATCTGTAATCCTAACTACTCAGGAGGCTGAGATCTGAGGATTGAGGTTCAAAGCCAGCCTGGGGAACTAAAGACTGGGAGACTCTTCTTATCTTCAATTAAAAACTAGAAAACCAGAAGTGGTGCTATGGCTCAAGGGGTAGGGCGGTAGCCTTGAGCTGAAGAGCTCAGGGACAGCTTCCAGGCCCAGGGTCCAAGCCCCACAACCACCACCACCAACAACAACAAAAAAGGAAAATAGCGGGGCCGGGAGTTTGGCCTAGTGGTAAAGTGCTTGCCTAGCATGCACAAAGACCCGGGTTTGATTCCTCGGTACCACATACATAGAAAAAAGCCGGAAGTGGTGCTGAGGCTCAAGTGGTAGAGCTCTAGCTTTGAGAAAGTCCAAGGACAGTGCTCAGGCCCTGAGCTCAAGCCCAGGACTGGCAAAAAAAAAAAAAAAAAAAAAAAAAAAAAAGGAAAATAGCTAAGGACACATAGGTCACTTTCTGACTAGCACAGACCTTTACCTAATTTAGTTCTTGGAAAGAACCCACTGTCTGATTTGCTTATCTAAACTGGCTGCCCCAAAACTGTAACTGGACTCCCCAGAAGTGTCAGCAG
This sequence comes from Megascapheus bottae, assembly GCF_031878675.1. Taxonomy (NCBI): domain Eukaryota; kingdom Metazoa; phylum Chordata; class Mammalia; order Rodentia; family Geomyidae; genus Megascapheus; species Megascapheus bottae. The sequence continues at coordinate 72,238,684 of NC_143514.1, read as the reverse complement.
CCTTGAGAGAAATTATACCCTGAAGTCTTTCTGTATAAATAGAGAGAACACTGTGTATTCATAATACACTGCAAAATTAAGTCATAACTACTTGGGCACCTGGACTCAAAATCCATGTCTCTTGAATTATCAAAAAGTAAACAGCTTCAATCTGAATAACTAGGCTGGTTAATGAGGACCCAGAAGCACCCTGAAAAATGTAAGCAAGGTTTTCTAGTTGTTAACCAGAAAAAAAGTTAATAAAGGTTCTCAACAGAGCAACTTTCAATTTCATACTGAGAAACTGAAGTGAGAAGATTTCAATGCATTTTTACTTTTATTTTCTACAGCACTGGGAATTGACCTCGGGGCCACATGCTTGCTAAAAAGTGCTCTACCATTTGAGTCAAAACAAATATTTGGAAGTACCATTTTCATCAACTATAAGCTTCACAATGGTTTATGTTATGAACATTCTAAGCGTAATTCTCCCTTGCTATAAGCTCTTCATAACAGTTTTCTTCTTCAAGCCCCCACCAATTAAGCCCACCCTCTTGCAGGCCTCACTCTTTTGATTCTGAAATCAAGAGACCATTTCTCTTTGAAAGGGCCCTCATGGGCCGTGCCATGCAAAAGTGATGCCCATCTAAGAAATCCATACTGGCAACACTTCATTGTTAATGTGTCACTTGAACACTAAGTACAAATTAAAGGCACTTTACCATACAAATCTCCTTTTGAGTGTTTTTACAGATTTAAAATATCAACTTATTTTTTGCTAACCTATGTTGACTGTAAAAAGGAGTTTCACTGGGATATCTACATACATGCAACCTTTAATCTGTACCTACATATTTTGAGGAACAAGGAATCTAGTCAAGTCATGGAACCAGCAGGACTCCAGTTCTGCAGTCCAGTCACACTGCTTTGGTGTTACCAATTACTGCATGCTGAGCACAGGCATCAAATACAAACCTCCACATTCCCTTATTAGAAGAGCAGAATTGCTCTACTTAAATCCACTGCCAATCAATTCCACGTTACAGTTACCACTGCTATGTTCTGTAACCTATACTTCACTTTCCATTTATTATAAGTGGATTTTAGCAATTGTAAGTTTTCTGTGGGTAAAGAGAAGGGAATAAGAATTGATGTAGGGAAAATTTTAGCTTCAATGATGTGAGGCAAAATAAACACTTAAAGCCACATAAAACTAAGTATCCAACATTACCAAAAATGGATTTTAAAGTGACTGCCAATGGAAATAACTTTGTTCACCTTTAATAATTGTTTATTTTATTAAAATAGAAAGAAAAAGAAAAACCTGTTATAGCACTAATAGTCTTTTAAGTTGCAACCAACTCACAGATTTCAGAAGAGCTTCCTTGTGAAGTGTCACTGAGAAGAAACACACACTTGAAGTTACCATTCACAGTAATCAAGTTACAGATCTGTGTCTGAAAGAACCACCAAATTCACCAAGTAATGCCATAACATATTCAGTGTTGCAGTCCTCACTTAGTACTTTGTACATCAAGAACATAGAGTATGGGTTTCCTTTCACTCCTGTCTGACAAAAAACCTAAAGATGCAAAGAATGAATTTACTCACACGAGAGTAAGTATAGACAATCACAAAAAAGAATTAGATAAAAACTTTAAGTTCGGGGCCGGGAGTTTGGCCTAGTGGTTAAAGTGCTTGCCTAGCATGCATAAAGACCCGGGTTCCATTCCTTGGTACCACATACATAGAAAAAAGCCGGAAGTGGTGCTGAGGCTCAAGTGGTAGAGCTCTAGCCTTGAGAAAGTCCAAGGACAGTGCTCAGGCCCTGAGCTCAAGCCCAGGACTGGCAAAAAACAAAAACAAAAACAAAAACTTTAAGTTCACAAATTACTGAGTAAAGACATACTAAGAGATCAGTGAAGTAAAACATGTCAACCTTAAATCTCATGGGTAAAGCAACTAAGGATGTTGATCAGAACCAATCAGATTTTCTAAGAGCAACATTCTCATCAGTGAAAAATTCCTTACAGAATCATGCAGAATAAAAACATTATGAAATCACACACATCACACTGGAATGGAATTTATCTTTCTTCTGCGCCACACTGGACTTAAAAATGTGGACTAACGACATTTAAAAAAACAGAGAAAATGACCCTTGACAGAAGCCAAACAACGACCTGAAATGACTCTAGAAAGAAGAGACGCCTTTCCCTTCTCAAAGCAATCGATACAGACAAGAACCACACTACAGGCTAAAATAATCCGGGGCCCTCGGGGCCGTGACTAATTTGCTATCAGTACAAGTCAAATACCAGATGACAGAAAGACAAAAACAGAACACATCTGACCTCCAATAACTATTAATGTATACAGATACATGGGATGTGGAGTGGAGGGATAAATGACGAAATGCTACTCTCGGGTAGGCAATACCTTCCCAGATATCGATGGGATTTATCAAGTCCACACTTTATCCTCAGTGGCTGTGTGTGTGTGTATGTGTGTGTGTGTGTGTGTGAGAGAGACAGAGGGACAGAGGGACAGACAAACACTTGGTCACCAAGATTTCGACCAAAGCTACGATCAGGCAAGTAACAAGAAATTAAAGCACATTTCAAAGCGAGACTGTCCTCCAGAACCCCTGGTACCCTCCAGACAGCGAGCCTGTGAAAGAAGTGACACTTTGGAGGGAGGCGAGGAGGGGGTGCCGGGTAATGTCAGTTAACTTCCCCTTCCTCTAAGAAGGTCAAACACCGGGAAGAGTCGGTCTGGCCTCACGTTTTCCTCCTTCGAACGCCTTCTACCACAAACCACATCACAACTCCAAGCACTTCGTTAAAAAGGAAGTAGCCGGCGGGAATGTTTGCAGTGCATTTCCACCGCAGACTCCTTACCTCGGGATGCAGCCGGGTCGCTTCGACCGGGAAACGTACCGGTGAAGTTTACTGTCTATGAGGAGTAACAAGCCCGGAGCTCAAGGGAGGAGCCGCGACCCCCACGGCCGCGCGAAGCCCCGTCCGCAGGGCTGGTCCCGGACGCGGGCCACGTCCGCCCGACGACGGGGAGGGGCCGGGGGGGAGGGTCCCCGACGGCACGGGCGCGCCGCTCCTACCTCCAGAGGGTCTCGGGGTCCCCGCGATGCTCGGCCAAGCCCGAGGCGGCGGCGAGGGGCCCGGAGCAGCAGCCCGTCCCTTCCCCGACGAGGTCCCCCGGGGCTGCCCGGGAGCCGGTGAAAAGGATACTGTGGGGGCGCCTGGGTCTGGAGGGCCCTGATGTTCGGGTGAGGAGGGGCCGCCGCCGCCGCCGCCGCCGCCGCTGCCGCCGCCGCTGCCGCCGCTGCCGCCGCCGCCGCCGCCGCCGCCGGGTGAGGAGGCGGTGCCGCCGCCGCCGCCGCCGCCGCCGCCGCCGCTCCGGTGCCGGGTCCGGTTCCTGCTGCAGCCGCTGAGCCTGATTTCAGAGCCGGTTTCTGCGGTAAACTCATGGCAAAGCGGAGCCACCAACCCCCCCAGAGCGGGACCGGGCGCGCCGGGGTGCAGGGGCTGGGGGCGGCGGGGGGACGGGAGGGGGGCGGGCCCGGGGGGACGGCGGGCGCGGGGGGCCGGGGGGAGGCCGGGAGGAGGAGGAGGAGGAGGGGGCCGGGGCCGGTCACACACGCCCTCCGCCGCCGCCGCCGCCGCCGCCGCCGCCGCCGCCGCCGCCTTCGGCAGCAGCAGCCGCCCCGCGGGCCGGCACCACCGGCTGCCGGTCTCCGTGACAACGCGACCCCAGGGGGGGGGCCGGGCCCGGCGGGGGCGGGAGGCGGAGAGACCGGACCTTTCACGGCAATATCCTCATGGGCCGGCGGCGGGGGGTCTCTGTCCCCCTCCCCGGGGGAAGCGGCGCCCTTCTCGGTAGCGGGGCTCAGGCGATGCCGGCGGATTTTCTTCACTCAACGAGCAGAGCATCCAACATGGCGCTGCGGCCGCCTCCAGCAGTCCGGCAGGACGGCCGCTCGGCAAGTTCCGGAAGTTTCCGGAACGGCTCGGCAGGCCCGGCGGGGGAGGGGGCTCGCTCGGCTGTTTCCGCGGGCGAGAGCGCTCGGGACCCTTCGGCGGCGCTCGGGCGCCGCTTCGGGGGCGCGCTCCCGGCCCGACTCGCTCCCCCTGGGGAGGCCTCGGGCCTGCGCCTCTCAGGCGCGCCGCGGCTCGCGCGCCAGGCCCACGTCGAGTCCCAAGCCGAGGTCCGGCCTCCTGCGCCCAGTCCTGGCCGGGCGTCCGGGTCGCGGAGAACAATGGTGCCCCGCCGAGCAGGGCTGCAGCCCGCGGGCGCGAGGAGGCGGGCGAGCCGCGGGGCGAGGAGCCCGGATCCCTGCGGAAGGAGCCGCCGGAGCGCAGTGAGAGCGGGCGGAGAGGAGCCCGGCCGCCACGGGGGCTTCGCACCACAGCTGTCACTCCGCGTCTCCCGACGACGCGTGTCACCCGCATTATGTCGACAGCGCTCTGAGTGGTCAATGGAACGAGGAGCCCCATTCCCAGAGGTCGCCGGGCTGGGCAGGGACAGAGCCGACCCTGGGTGTGGAGTCCACCTGCTCTGGGCTGAGCCTCATGGCATCCCAGGTGGGCTGTGGATGGTGCTTTTGTTGTTGTTTGTTTGTTTGTTTGTTTGTTTGTTTCCTAAGATCTCACCACGGGGCTGTTACGTACTTTGGCAACTGCCCGTGGTTAGCTTCCCACCGTCCCATACTGGGGTCACACTCGACAAGATTCCTTCCTCCCTGCCAAGATCACTCCCGCCACCCCAGCCTGCACCCGCCGCCCGGCAGCCACACCCCACTCTCCGGCCCGAGCAGTGTCACAAACACAAAATTGCACTCATCGAAAGGGGTCCCTGGCATCACGGACTGCGCCACCTTCCTTGGCTCCAGCAGTCCGTTGAAACACAGTGTCCGTTCACAAGTGGAGGTGAACCGAGCTGAGAAAAAAAAAAAAAAATGAGGCTAGAAACTGACTACTCAGGAGGCTGAGGTCTGAGGATCACAGTTCAAAACCACACTAGACGGGAAAATTGGAGATATCTCCAATTTACCACCGTGGTTAGAGTGGTAGAGCACCTGACTGAAGCCCCAGTACCAACACAGACACAGGTACACAAGAAAAATCGACAGAAGTTGAAAGATCAGCGTCCAATTCTGGCTCCTGCTATGCTGTCACTCACTCCCTGCTTTTTTTTTTTTTTTTTTTTTTTTTTTTTTTTTTTTGCCAGTCCTGGGCTTGAGCTCAGGGCCTGAGCACTGTCCTTGGACTTTCTCAAGGCTAGAGCTCTACCACTTGAGCCTCAGCACCACTTCCGGCTTTTTTCTATGTATGTGGTACCGAGGAATCGAACCCAGGTCTTCATGCATGCTAGGCAAGCACTTTAACCACTAGGCCAAACGCCCAGCCCTTTTTTTTTTTTTTAATTAAAAGTTTACTTGCAGTGGTTGCTTAATTCCTGACAGCCCCTGGGTGCCCCAGCTGCTCCTTCCTAGAATAAGAGAATCTGGAAGCTGATACCACAGCCCCTGACCTGGGTCTCCACAATTCCTGGCCTTAAGAAGAAAGCCTCATCCATTCCCTATCCTGGAAGACAGGCGCTACTTCCTACTTTGAAATGTGTAACGCTTGATTACTTAATTCGGATTTTCTATTTGCCACTCTTGCCCCTGGAAAAATTCCCAAGTGATCCTTGGGTCCCTAAGATTCTCGTTTCATGTTCTGAGATTGCTGGCTTCTTTTTCCCTAGCAAAATCTGTTCCCTGCAGATTTGAGTTCTCTTTTACACTAGGGTGAAAACAGACTGATAATTGCTTAATTGCTATTCTTTTCAGAGCTACTTTCAGTTTCTAACTTGATAATAGCTACAAGCTTGGGGCAATTAGTATCTGTGTGTCTGGTCTTTACTAAGCACTTGGTGAACATTATCTCTTTTGAAATAGATGCATCTTGGGCAAAATAATGTAAGATTCCCTGATAAGGTTCTGGCTTCAGGCAACAGAAGGGGGAGATCCGCTGGAAGGGAGCTTGGTAAAAGGCTTTAGTCTCCTTCAAAGCATGGCCTCACTCTGCACCTTACCACATTCACAGAGCAACTAATGCTGAACACCTACTGTGTACTGGCGAACACTACAGACATTTTCCTTAGATAAACTCCCCTAACCACTCAGGGGAAAAAAAATGCATCTTAACATATCTTCGTCAGTTTAAAAGGCAGGCATTGGTGGCTCACATCTGTAATCGTAACTTCTCATGAGGCTCTGATATGAAAATCTCAAAGCCTGCCACGGTAGGAAAGTCAGTGTCTGTGAGACTCCTCTCCCCAATTAACTAGCAAAAAGCTGCAAGTGGAAGTGTACCTCAAGTGGTAGAGCACCTTGAGTAAAAAAGCCAAGAGAGTATGTAAGGCAGTTCAAGCCCCAATACTGGCAGATAAACAGAGCTCTCCACCCTGTTGAAGTGGTTCTGCTGGGCAGCTGAGGCAGGAGGTCACAGGTTGAAGACCAGACAGACCACCCTGCCTTAAAGAATCAAGACTTGGGGACATATCTCAGGGGAAAATGCTTGCCTGGTATGTACAAGGCCTTGGGTTCTATTTCCCAGTACCACAACAAATAAAAATAAAATAGCGAAATATAAAGGCTACAATTCTGAAATGAAAAGGCAACATGTATAAAGTCAAAGACCTGGGATTCAAACCCAAAACACCTCATTCTAGATCTGCCAATTGCCTTCAACATAGCAACCTCCTCCTTGCAACCACAGACTTTGTCAACAAGCAAAAGTTGGTTTTGTCAAGTTGCCTGTTAAGTCCTCCATGCTTCCCCCAGTTAACTTCAGGATCTCCTTCAAAGGTACTATACTCCTGTGTAACCAGAGTTACTCTGGACCTGAATGCTGACTGCTCTTGTCACCAGAGCCTCCAAACTATCCCCCCTCTATTGCTTTAAACAATTGAATAACCCTGTCCAATGTATGGCCTAGGCATTACCAGTTCCCAGCAGCTTTTACCCAGGGTGAGCTAGCTACCCCTCTCTAGGCCCACCTAATCTTGGACGCTTCATTCTACCAATATTCTCAATGTCAAGCAATTACAAGCAATCACAGCCTAGTTGGAATTAATTAGTACTTGAGTTTGATTTTCACCCATGCCCTGTACTAGATGTACAACTTAGAGAAAGTTCTTAACCACACCAGATTTTCTCACCTGAAAAATGGACTCTTGCTGGGCTCAGTGGCTCACACCTGTAATCCTAGCTACTCAGGAAACAGATCTGAGGATCGTGGTTCAAAGCCACCAGGACACTAATGACAGCGGGACTATTATCTCCAATTAATCACTAGAAAACAGGAAGTAGGACTGTGACTCCAGGGGTAGAGCTGAAGAGCACAGGGACAACGCCCAGGCCCAGAGACAGGGCAATAGCCTTGAGCTGAAGAGGTCAAGGACAGTGCCAGGGCCCAAGAGTTCAAACACCAGACAAAAAAAAAAAAGAAAACTCATCTCTTCCTATATAATTACCATGAGAAAAATCACAAATACAGGCATTTAGGCTACTGTTTGGTTCATAGTAATTTTTGATACATTGTAGCTATTAGTATTCATTTATGCAGGGACATTTCTTATTCATTTATAAATATCTTTCATATCTTGCACTCAATTTATGAGAAAGTGAGAATTGCTGAATGACTTAACAAATATGAATTGCAAGGTTTGGTGTTACTCTGGAAAAGTCTGAGGCGTGGCCTCACCACACAAGGCTAGAAAAGGACTGGGCTCCCATAGAGCAAGTGGTGCCTCTGCCCACCAGTACTGTGGTTTTTTGAGCTTCCATCAGCTCTTGCCAAAGACCAGTGCAGCCTTTGACAAAGACCTGCCTTTCCAAGAAATGAAGACTCCACTTAAACTCCTCATGGCTGAATGACATAGCACCTGTTTTTTGTTTTGTTTTATTTCTCTATGTGAAATGGGGATTGGTTCTGAGAAAATACTTCATTCATCCTCTCATTTTTTTACTGCTGAGAATTTGAACTCAGGGCCTTGTTCATATACTCTCCTCCGATCTCAGCTTCCTGAGTAGCTAGGATTACAGGCATGGGCTACTGCACCCAGCTTCAGTCCAAATTTCTTAACTGAAGATCAAGAAACTTGGTTTGGGGCTGGGAATGTGACTTAGTGGTAGAGTGCTTGCCTCATATGCATGAACCCCTGGGTTTGATTCCTTCAGTACCACATAAATATAAAAAGCCACAAGTGGCAATGTGGCTCAAGTGGTAGAGTGCTAGCCTTTAGCACAAAGAGATTTAGGGACAATGCCCATGCCCTAGGTTCAAGTCCCAGAACCAGCAAAAGAAAAAAAAGGGAGGAGGGAGATATTTCAGCAGCCTACAGAATGAGAGAAGATCTTCACCAGCTATACGTTCATCCAGGGCCTAATATCTAGATTAGACAAGAATAATCCGATTAATAAATGATCAAAGGAGCTAAATAATTCTCAGAAGAAGTAAGAATGGGCACTAAACACATGAGGAAATGCTCAACATTCTTGGCCAATAAAGGCAATCAAAGATAGCACTAAGATTCCATCTCACCCCAATTAGAATGGTCATCATCAAGAATACAAACAACAGACCTCAGAATGTAGCTCAGTAGTAGAATGTGTGCCTTGCATACATGAAGCACTGGGTTCGATTCCTCAGTACCATATAAACAGAAAAAGCCAGAAGTAGCACTGTGACTCTAAGTGGTAGAGTGCTAGACTTGAGCAAAAGGAGCATAGGGACAGTATCAAGGCCCAGAGTTCAAGTCCCAGGACTGGCAAAAATAAACTAAAGTGTGGGTATAGGGAGAAAAGAACCCCATTATATTGTTGGTGGGAATGTAAATAAGCACAATTACTTCGGAAGGCTATTTGGAGATTCCTCAAAACAAAAAGCTAAACACCCTATGATCCAGCAATACCTGTCTTGGACATCTACCTTGAACATTGCAAGTCAGGTAAACGCACTTGCATATCCATGTTAATGCAGTTATGGAAACAACCCTACAACAGATGAGTGGATCAAGAAAATGTACATGTACACCATGAAATCTTACTTATCTATTAGAAAGAGAAATATATCATTTGAGCCAGTACGATGGCTCACGCCTGTAATCCTAGCTACTCAGGAGACTAAGATCTGACCAGCCAGGGCACAAAAGGACCTGAGACTCTTATCTCCAATTAACCACTAGAAAATGGAAAGTGGGACTGTGGTTCAAGGGTAGGGTGGTAGACTTGAGCTGAAGAGCTCTGGGACAGCACCCAGACCCAGAGTTCAAGCTCTATAACCCATCAAAAAAAAAAGTCATTTGCAGGGAAATAGATAGACTTAGAAAAAAATTAAGTGAAGTAAGTTAGGCTGAGAGACAGTACATGTTTTCCCTCATATGTAGAAGTCATATCTAAAATAAAAACATAGGTTATAGAAGAGACTTATTTTTATTTTTATTTTTTCCTTTGCTAGTCCTGGGACTTGAACTCGGGGCCTGAGCACTGTCCTTAGGCTTTCTCAAGACTAGAACTCTACTACTTGAGCCACAGCACCACTTCCAGCTTTTTCTATGTATGTGGTACTAAGGAATTGAACCAGGGTCTTCATGCATGCTAGACAAGTACTCTACCACTAGGCCAGACTCCCCGCCACTAAAAATGTTTAAGAAGTGAAAGAGAGGATGATAAGAGAGGCTATGGAGGAGGAGGGGAAGAAGAGAAGAAAGAGGACAGATCTGAGAGGAGGACTGACCCATTTTCTCATTTGAAGTTGTCACTGATGAAAAAAGAGAGAATCCACAGGGAAAGTAAAGACATGAGCCCCTGGGAGCTGTGCGCTCACACGTGTAAGGTTCAAAGCCGGCCAAGGAAGGGAAGTCTTTCAGACTTTTTTTTTTGCCAGTCCTGGGGCTTGAACTCAGGGCCTGGGTGCTGTCCTTGGACATTTTTTGCTCAAGGCTAGAACTCTGCCACTTGAGCCACAGCACCACTTCTAGCTTTTTGTCAGTGTGTGGTACTGAGGAATCAAACCCAGGGCTTCGTGCATGCTAGACAAGCACTCTACTGCTAGGTGAGGCTCCTGGCCCAAATCTTTAAGACTCTTAACTCTGGTTAACTACCTTTCCCTGTGGGAGATGGAACCCAGAGTCTCTCATCGCTAAGCCCCAAAGGTCATTAACCTGAAGACAGATCAAGATTCTAATATGACAGGTCAACCTGAAGCAAGTCTCTCAACTTCTCTGGGCTGTTTTCCAAAAGAAGACAAGAGGTAGGCTCTGAAAAAGACACTTGTTTGCCTGGCCATCCACAAAGCTTAGGCCTAGCGAGTGCTTCTGTATACCTTAGTTCTTCCCCTATTCCCACCAGGCCCATGACACAGCTCCTCTGATCTGCTGCTACTCTCAGTTCTCCTGGGGCCCTGCTACCCTCCTGGCTCTGTTTGGGTTGTTGCTTTCAGTTCTTCCGGGCATGTACCTACAGTGGAATTGCTGGCTAAGTAGCTACTAAGAAGGTTGAGATCCAAAGGTTTAAGGTTCAGAAGCCAAACTGGGCAGGAAGGCTCTCAAGATAATTTTTTTTTTTTTTGCCAGTCCTGTGGCTTAATTCAGGGTTTGAGCACTGTCCTTGGGCTTTCTCAAGGCTAGAGCTCTACCATTTGAGTTATAGCACCATTTCGGGCATTTTCTATTTATGTAGTACCAAGGAATGAAACCCCAGTCTTCAGGCATGCTAGGCAAGCACTCTACCACTAGGCCAAACTCCCGACCCTCAAGATAATTTTTTAATTATCAAAAAGCTGGGCTGGGTGGCATTGTCCAAAAAGAAATACACGCTTTATCTTGACTTATGTAACTGTAACCCCCCTGTATATCAGCTTTATAATAACTTTTTTTTTTTTTTGTCAATCCTGGGGCTTGAACTCAAGGCCTAGGCTCTGTCCCTGAGTCTCTCTGTGCTCTAGTAGTGCTCTACCATGTGAGCCACAATGCTGCTTCTGGCTTTTTCTGTTTATGCTGTACTAGGCCTTCATGCATGCTAGGCAAGCACTCTACCACTAAGTCACATTCCCAGCCCTGTTTGTTTCAGTTTTAATTTTAGTTTTTTGAAACAGAGTCTCCCAGCTCAGATTGGCCTAGACTTGCTTAGAACCAATAATGATCCTCCTACTTCAGCCACCAGCCCAGCAGGCTCTGACTCTTAATCATGTCTGCATGTAGGAGACAAACTGCAGCACAGAGAACTCCTTCCTTCATCTAGCAGTCGCACTCAGCATGTTTGAGAAGTCCCACAGGATGTAAGGATGAGTCAACCTTTGACCTCACTAGATTAGCCTGCACTTTCATGGGGCCAGGTTCCCAGGCCCAGTAAAAGTTTTTAATTCCCACTACCAGGCCTCTAGCTCTCTCTAAGCAGGACTTCACACAATCACCACCCATCCCATCCAGAATCTAAAACCCGCATCCAGCTACTCTGGGTGGCCAGTCTCCCTTGGCTTTTGTGGAGCCTGAGGCCATTGAAATATACAACCAGGCCAAGATTGCTGTCCTGAAAAAATCCTGGACACTAATTTGCCACACCCTCTCCTCGCCCCAAGTGGCTAGAGAAGGAGGCTGGGTTTCCAGGTAGCCAGAGCTGGCGCTAAAAGCCAGGCTGGTTCCAGTGATGTCCCTGGGAGCCAGCCTGCCAGCCTTGCTTAGTCTAAAAGACCCTTCTGGACACCTGGAAAGATACTGGAGCATTGCTGTGTTCTGGCTTTTCCCACCAGCATGAGGATGAAAATAGCAGCAGTTAGAATTAATTCAGCAGATGAACATTTTTCCGGTTCCTAATTTGGCCATCATCTTTTTGTTTTTGTGGGGATTTTTGTGATTTTTTTTTCTCAAATCCATGCCTATCCCTCCCTCCTTCCCTCCCCCACAACACACACACTGGAATAGAAAAGTTGAAGAAGATGATTGGTTCTCATTTATTTGGGCTAAGTGGGTACTGAATAAAGTCCAGGTTCTTCAGTTGGGCACCTGCAGTCCCTGCCACTCTGGGCCTGGGTGCTGTCCCTGAGCTCTTCAGCTCAAGGTTAGTGCTCTGCCACTCTGAGCTACAGCGCCACTTCCAGTTTTTTGGTGGTTAATTGGTGATGAGAGTCTCATGGACTTTTTGTGACCAGGCTGGCTTTGAACTGCGATGCTCAGACATCAGCCTCCTAAGCAGCTAGGATTATAGGCATGAGCCACCAGCACCCAGCTGCCTGACTCTTGCCCCCTCAACTCTTTGTTCCAGCCACTTCCCTATCACTCCAGGCCCTGGACAGCATCCACTGTCTCCGAGGCTTTTCGTTGCATTGCATGCCTCCTCTCCTCTCCCCAACACTATTCCCTACTCTTGATTATGTTGAGTCCTAATTACCCTTCAAAGCCCAGCCTGTGTCATCTTCTGGACAAACTTCTCTTGGATTCCTTCCCCCTCTTCTCTTGGCAGAATTCATTATGCTTTCCTGTTTGCAATGTTATTTTATTTATTTATTTATTTGGGGGGGGGGTCATGGGCTTGAACTCTGGGCATGGGCATTGTCCCTGAGCTCTTCAGCTCAAGGCTACTGCCCTACCCCTGAGCTATCACCCCACTTCCCATTTTCTATTTAACAGAGATAGGAGTTTCAGGGACTTCAGTGCCTGGGCGGGCTTTGAACCATGATCCTCATATCTTAGCCTCCTGAGTAGCTAGGATTACAGGCATGAGCCACCACACCAGTTCTATTTATTTACTTATTTTGCCAGTCCTGGGGCTTAAACTCAGGGCCTGGGCACTGCCTCTGAGCTTGCTTGCTTGCTTGCTTGTTTTCTTTTTTTTTTTCTTTTTCTTTTTTTCTTTCTTTCTTTTCTTCCTTTCTTTTCTTCCTTTCTTTTCTTCCTTCCTTTCTTTCTTTCTTTCTTTCTTTCTTTCTTTCTTTCTTTATTTATTTATTTATTTATTGCCAGTCATGGGGCTTGAACTCAGGGCCTGAGCACTGTCTTTGGACTTTTTCTCAAGGCTAGTGCTCTACCACTTGAGTCATAGCACCACTTCCAGCCTTTTTTCTATATATGTGGTACCGAGGAATTGAACCTGGGTTTTCATGCATGCTAGGCAAGCACTCTACTGTTAGGCCAAACTCCTGTACCCCCGTCCCGCCGAGCTTTCTTTTGCTCAAGGCTAGCACTCTACCACTTGAACCACAATGCCACTTCTGGCTTCTTTGTTTGTTTCTGTGGTACTGAGGAATCAAACACTGAGCTTCATCAACTAGGCAAGCTCTCTACCACATTCCCAGCCTCCATCAGTGGTTTTAGAGGAGGAGGAGGAAGGGATGGCAGCTCAGTAGAAAAATGGCATAACTGCCTAGTCTATGCAATGCCTTAGGCTCAATGAAGTCCCATAACCAGACTTAAGAAGATGAAAATCTTCTATAAATGTAAGAAAAAATTTTTATAAAATTAAAAAGGACTGATCAGGCCAGACGCTGGTGGCTCATGCCTATAAACTAGCGACTCAGGAGGCTGAGATCTGAAGATCATTCAAAGCCATCCCTGGCACAAGATTCCATGGTACTCTTATTTCCAATGAACCACCAGAAAAGGCAAAGTGGCACTGTGGCTCAAAGTGGTAAAGGACTAGCCTTGAGCTGAAGAGCTCAGGAACAGGGCCCAGGCCCAGAGTCAAGCCCAACGACCCATAAAATCAAGGTGGTGGTGGGGGCTGGTCATGCTGGTTCATGCCTGTAATCTCAGATATTTGAGAGGTAGAGATCAGGAGGTTCATGGTTCAAGGCCAGCACAGGCAAAAAATGAGACTCACCTCTCAAACAATAAAAAGCTAGCTGTCGTATATTACTTCTGTCATCCCAGCTATTCAAGGAGGATCACAGTGCTGTCAGTCTAGCATAAATACAAGACCCTAGGGGCGTGGCTCCAGTGGTAAAGTACCTACCTAGCAAGCACAAATCCCTGAGCCCAAACCTCCGTGTTCCTTCCTCACTGCCCTCCCTCCACCCCAGTATAAAGCCAGCTGGCTAGCAAGCTGGTTCTGTCTCACCGTATTGTACCCCTGACATATTATGATCAGCAGGGTCCTCACCAGAGGCTAGTACCATGCTCCTCTGGAGTTTCCCAACTACAGAGCTGTAAGACCTAAATTTTTTTTCTTTGTAAATTAACTAGTCTCTGGTATCCAGTTGTTGAACCAAAACAGACTGGGACAGGGGGCAAAGTTTGGGCTGTTTGTCAGACTCAACCTGGGTGTGAGCCCCAGCTTTGCCACTTCCTACTTGGTACCTTTTCATCTCCAGATCCCACACTAAGAGCAATCACCTCTATCTCAGAATCAATCTGAGGATTACAGGACAAGGAGCATGTGCACAGCCCCTTCCATGGAGCCAGCCCCAGGGCCAGTACTCAGGGAACAGTGGTTTCCTTCCTCCTCCTCTAGCTGGCATTCTGCCTCTTCCTCGTGCTGGCACTGCCCACTGAGTTCAAAAGTGGCTGCTGCATCTGTTGTTTCTGAAAATACATTCCCTGGCTGCTTTGTGCCTTTTCATGCAGTCTTCCTCTCCCCCACCTCACCCCCCCGTAGCTGACTTATCCGTGCCACTAGGTTGGCAAATGGCCCAGGGGATCTGACCGCCTGTCACTGAGCTTGACATTCAGTTCCTCCATCAAATCCGCTCATATCTGACAAGATCAATGAGAAAAGTAGGCAGCAGTGATCAAAAGGGCTGTCAAAGGCTCTTGGGGCAGCTCTCCCGGCAGGACTTCATGCCACACAAAAGTGCATGCAGGGGGTGTTCCATAAAACCTCCTTTACTCATAGGCATCCCTCCTTCCGGAGACACCAGAAAAAAAAAAAAAAAGAAGGTCTCCATGACAACGCCACTGCAAATGTTATATATAAATGTGTGTGTGTGTGTGTGTGTGTGTGTGTGTGTGTGTTCGGGCACTCCTGCATGTACATAGCCACACAGAGATGCATGGAAATAAACTCTTGGCACATTCCCCCCCCCCCATTTCATATGCATAATAACCTGCAAGGACTGATTGCTGGAGGGAAGGACAAAGAAGGTGGGTTGAGCAAACACATATGCCAATGGGCTGTCTCCCAGTGACTATGGACATTTCTTTTTCTAATTTACTATATTGTGGTTTTAGAGGTGGTATACAGTGCGGTTACCTTTATGTTAGTCAGGTAATGAGTACATGTGCTTTCCTGTAGTGTCATCTGTCCCCTCACTCTCTCCCAGTCCCTCCTTCCTATCTCCACTCATGAGCTGTAGTTCACCTCCATCCATGTCCAGTGCTATCCACTGCTGCATTTTATTTCTTATTTTTATGTTTTGCTAGTCCTAGGGCTTGAACTCAGGGCCTAAGCACTGTCCTTGGGCTTTTTCCTCAAGGCTGGCGTTCTGCCACTTGAGTCACAGCACCACTTCTGGATTTTACTATGTATGTGATACCAAGGAATCGAACCTGGGTTTTCATGCATGCTAGGCAAGCATTCCACCACTAGGCCAAACTCCTGGCCCAACTGCTGCATTTTTTACTGTTTCCCTCAAATTCTGTGCCCTCCCCCAAAGATGTACCCATGAATATACTACATATAAGGTAAAGAATACAGTGTCATCAGATAGAGAAAGAACAATTTAAACAAAAAGCCCTTTATTTCTATATCTTTGGCGTTCATTTCAGTGTGTATGTTATTTTATATACATATGAAGAGGCACTTGGGTATTGCATTTTTGTGATTCTCTCCTAAGACTATCCTCTTTTGGTCTCATTGTATGTGAGTATCTAGAATCCTGTGTAATTTGTCATATCCCAGTTCATTCATTCATTCATTCATTTATTGTGGGTCATGGGGCTTGAACTCAGCCTGGGTGCTGTCCCTGAGCTGTTCAGCTCAAGGCTACCTCCCCATCCATTGAGCCAAGTTCCACTTCCCCTTTTTTGTTGTTGTTGTTTGTTTGTTTTTGTTTTTGTTTTTGGCCAGTCCTGGACTTGGTCTCAGGGTCTGAGAACTGTATTTGGGCTTTCTCAAGGCTCTAGCTCTACCACTTGAGCCACAGCACCACTTTTGGCTTTTTCTTATGTATGTGGTACCGAGGGATCAAACCCAGGTCTTAATCCTCAGATCACAGCCTCCTGAGTAGCTAGGATTACAGGTGTGAGCCACTGTGCTGGTCTCTGGGTTGTTTTGATTTGCATTTCCTTTATAACCAGGGATGATGAGTATTTCCTCATGTGTTTCTTTGCCATTCTTGTCTCTTCTTCTGAGAAATCTCTCCTAGCTCCCTTGTCCATTTAGTACTTGGTGTATTAAGTTTGAGGGGTGGTTGTTTCTTGAGTTCCATGTATATGTTTGATACTAAGCCTTTGTTTGATGTATTGCTGGTAACTATCTTTTCCCAATCGGTTGTCAGTCTTTTTAGAATAGTATCTATGTCCTTAGCTGTGCAGAAACTGTAGTCCCATGTTGAGTTTCTCTCCTATCTGTTGTGTCCCTGGGACTCTGTTCAGGAAGTTCCTTCCTGACTTATAAGTTCTAATGTCTCTCCTACTCTCTTGTAGTAGTTGCTGAGTTTCAGGTCTGACATTGGGGTCTTTGATCCACTTTGAATTGAGGTTAGCACATGGCGGCAAGGAGGGATCCACTTTCAGTTTCCTGCATTTGGCCGCCCAGTGTACTCAACAGGAATTGTTGAAGCGGCTGTCTTTTCCGCTGTATGTCTTTGGCTTTTTTGTCAAATATGAGATGACTGTACGTATGTGGTTTTATTTCTGGGTCTTCTAATCTGTTCCATTGATCTTCAGGTCTATTTTTTGTGCCAATATCAATCTGTTTTGTTATTATGGCTTGGTGGTAGAATTTGAGATCAGGTATTGTGATACTACCTGCATTGCTTAAAAAAAATTCTAATTAATAGAAGGGTTACATTATATTTGCCAGAATAAGGTGCATTACTTAACAGTCATTGCTACCCCTTCTCATGTTTTTGTTCCCATCCTTCCCCCACTCGTGCATTGTTTTTTGGGGGCAAGAATTCTTTGGCTAAAATAGGTCTTTTGTTGTTCCATATGAATTTTTTTTTCCAGTACTAGGCTCAGGGCCTGAGCACTGTCCTTGGACTTTCTCAAGGCTAGAGCTCTACCACTTGAGCCACAGCACGACTTCTGTCTTTTTTTCTATGTATGTCATACTGAGGAATCGAACCCGCGTCTTTGTGCATGCTAGGCAAGCACTCTACCACTAGGCCAAACTTTGCCCCTCCATATGAATTTTTGAGTTAATTTCTCTCTCTCAGTAAAAATGTCATTGGGATTTGATGGGAATTGCATTGAATTTGTATGCCATTTTTGGCAGTATGGCCATTTTCACAATATTGATTCTACCTATCCATGAACTTGGAAGGTTTTTCTATTTTCTGATGTCCTCTTTTATGTCTTCTTTAGATTTTTATAGTTTTTATTATAAAGCCCTTTTTTTCTGACTGGTTACCAGGTATATTGTATATACATTTATTTGTTTATTTGTTTATTTTTTATTAGAGAATTTATTAATGTTGATTTTTACATCATCTTTTAAATGACAAGTTTAACAAACAAGTGTTCAAGGAAGGAATCTCTATTTACAATCACTGGGACTTAGTATTTAGAACTTAATCAAAATTAGGCTAAGGGTTTGTATGTCATAGAAACATTAATTTATGAAATAAAACATTATGTCTATAGAGTCATAGGTTTTTATGTCTATGTAGTTATACTTATATTTCCATTACCATGTCCATAGCTTTGGGTATGCAGTTATTGAGTCCTCGCTCTTTATAAAGCCCTTTTATATCTTTGGTTAGGTTAATGCCCAAGTATTTCCTAAGTCTATTGCAAATGGGGTTGTTTTCATGATTTCCCTTTCTGCTTGTATGTTGTTGGCATATAGAAAGGCTACTGACTTTTGTGGACTGATTTTGTATCCTGCTATTTTGCCAAAATGGTTGATTAGGGAATTGGAGATGGAGTTTTTTGGGGGGGTTCTTTAGGCATAAGATCATGTCATCTGTAAATAGGGGTAGTTTAATCCCTTCTTTCACTATGTGAACACGTTTAATGTCCTTTTCTTGCTTTATTGCTCTTGTCTAAGAATCAGAACTATATTGAAGAGGAGTGGAGAGTGAGTATTCTTGCCTCGTTCCTGATTTTGGAGGAAATAGTTTTAGTCTTTCTCCATTTAGTATGATATTGGCTATTGGTCTGTGATATTTATAGACTTTATTGATTTTTTTTGCCAGTCCTGGCACTTGAACTCAAGGCCTGAGCACTGTTCTTGGGCTTCCTCAAAGCTAGCACTCTACCATTTGAGCCACAGCACCACTTCTGGCTTTTTCTGTGTATGTGGTACTGAGAAATTGAACCCAGGGCTTCCTACATGCTAGGCCATGCTTCCAGCCCCATGGACTTTACTGTTTTAAGGAATGTTCCTTATATTCCCAGTTTCTTGCAGTTAGTTTTAATATGAGCCCGTGTTGTTTCTAGCACTTGGGATGGTCAATAAATAATTGTTGAAAGAAGAAGTGATAGATAAGTGGGAAAAAAAAGATGATAGGGAGGGTAACAGAGAAGGAGCCTGCAATCTTGGTTCTGGAAGGGCTCCTATAGAGAATTCAATCCTGTTTAACGTACTATTTTTCTGTTGGAGAAACAAAGTCTCAGAAAAAGAAAGAAAAGCTGGTTGTGGTGGTACGTGTCAGCTAACTGGGAAGCAGCAGTAGAAGATCTTGAATTTGAAGCCTACCAAGACCCTATGTCAAATACAGGACTGGGAGAAGAGTTCAGTGGTAGAGCCTTTAACGGGCATGAGATCCTAGGTTCAATTCCCAGAACCAAAACAAAACAAGATGACAAAACTCCAAAACCCAACATCAAAAACAAAAAAGCCAAGAGAGGGGCCGGGAGTTTGGCATAGTGGTAGAGTGCTTGCCTAGCATGCACGAAGACCCGGGTTCGATTCCTCGGTACCACATGCATAGAAAAAAGCTGGAGGTGGTGCTGAGGCTCAAGTGGTAGAGCTCTAGCCTTGAGAAAGTCCAAGGATAGGGCTCAGGCCCTGAGCTCAAGTCCAGGACTGGCCAAAAAACAAAACAAAACAAAACAAAAAAAGCCAAGAGAGTCTGGATGCTGTGGTTCACGCCTGTAATCCTAGCTACTCAGGAGGCTAAGATCTGAGGATGGAGGTTCAAAGCCAGCCCGGACACTAAAGACCTTGAGACTCTTATCTCCAATTAACTACTAGAAAACTGGAAGTGGGGTTGTGGCTCAAGGGGTAGGTTGGTAGCCTTGAGCTGAAGAGCTCAGGGACAGTGCCCAGGCCCAGAGTCCATGCCCCATGGCTGGCAAAAAAACAAAACAAAACAAACAAAGAAACAAAACCAAGAGAGTTGTAGCTAATTCCAATGATAGTGGTGCTTGCTTAATATGTTTAAGGCTGGGCCCGGAGTTTGGCCTAGTAGTAGAGTGCTTGCCTAGCATACAGGAAGACCCAGGTTGATTACTTGGCACCACATACATAGAAAAAAGCTGGAGGTTATGCTGAGGCTATAGCCTTGAGAAAGTCCAAGGATAGTGCTCAGGCTCTGAGCTCAAGACCAGGACTGGCAAAAAAAATTAATATATATATACATATATATATATATGTATATATATATATATGTTCAAGGCTTTGGGTTCAATGCCTGTTCTAAAAAAAAAAAGTGTGGGGTAAGGAACGGGTCAAAGGTATGACTTAGCACTAGCTAAGTCACCCAGTGCCCCCCCCCACACAATAATAACAAATAAGTTTTCCTGAACACCAAAAGCAATTCCTAGCAGAGCCCTGAAATCCATCAAGGAATTAATAGAATTAAATGTATATATGAACATTTTAGTGGCCCTTTTGGTGCAGTGTGCGGCATATCAAGCTGCTAAATATGTACGTAGTGATTATCTGGTGTCAGTATCCTTCCACAATTACTTATTGTTGACCTATTGTAGCTCAAGTGCAGAAAACAAAACCAGCTTAAATTAGTCAAAATCTGGGCTGGGAATTTGGCCTAGTGGTAGAGTGCTTGCCTAGCATGCACGAAGACCCGGGTTCGATTCCTCGGTACCACATACATAGAAAAAAGCCGGAAAGTGGTGCTGAGGCTCAAGTGGTAGAGCTCTAGCCTTGAGAAAGTCCAAGGACAGTGCTCAGGCCCTGAGCTCAAGCCCAGGACTGGCAAAAAACAAAAACAAAAACAAAAAACATTAGTCAAAATCTGTAGCCACACAAGGAACGAGTTAGAAGTCTCTATCAGCACAGATGCAAAGTGCAGCTGGGTTGCAATGAGGACTAAACTCAAGCCTCTCAAACACCCAGCTCTGTGTCTCCTAAAATGAGGGCCAAGAGAGGGTCCTGGGCCATGAATGTTAATACCACTTACTGGTGATTTAGAGACGATACTTTACCCAGCTTAGAACCCACATTTTCATGCGGTTTCCTCCCTGCCTTCTAATGAGCACTGGAGGAGTTAAGGTTGTTGGTTCCATTCAGCTTCAGTCAGTCTTTTAGGTGCACAAGAGCCCTTGCCGCAGGGCAGTGTCCACAAGGAGACTAATCCCAACTTCCCTTTGTGTCTGGTGCCCCCTGGGGGTGATATGTTAAAACTGCAGCAAGAAACAGAAGGTGTGTACCAGTCAAGGCCTCCAGAACCAGGGATTTCCTCTGGAAGGTCTGGAAATAGTGCACAGGGCCCAAGCGCATACTGCTTGTCATGCTGGGGGTGTCATGCTTATTTTATTTCCCCTCTCTGTACCTAACTTGGCTCCCAACTTCCATCCAGCCCTCCTGGAATCCATCTCTGCACAGCCTGCTCAACAGCCTTTAAAACCCAAGACTAAACCAGGCACAGAGGCTGATACCTTAATCTCAGCACTCAAGCTGAGGCAGGAGGATTTTGAATTCAAGGCCACCCTGGGCTAGCTAGTGAACTACTGTCTCAAAAATCAAGAGAAAGGGCCAGGAGTTTGGTCTAGTGGTAAAGTGCTTGCTTAGCATGCATGAAGACCCGGGTCCGATTCCTCGGTACCACATACATAGAAAAAAAAGCCAGAAATGGTGCTGAGGCTCAAGTGGTAGAGCTCTAGCCTTGAGAAAAAGAACCCAAGGATAGTGCTCAGGCCCTGAGTCCAAGCCCAAGACTAGAAAAATAAATCAAGAGAAAAACACCCAAGCCAAGCCTGGTACTCACCAGCTTAGATGCTCCAGTAGTTTCGGTTGCTCTGTGAGAGAAGCCCAGTTCTCACGGGTACCCATACCTGGCACTGATCACCATCCCTCTCTCAGCCTCCAGCCTCGCAGATTTTATATGGTTGCTGTACCTGAGTTCCTTAAGTCAGTCTGGGCGTGACTCACGTCACGAGTATCCTGCACATGGTAGAGTCCTGCTGTTCCTTTACATCTCACTGAAAGGTACTGCCACAGAGATGGGCTTTTTTTGTTTGTTCTGGTACCTGACATGGGCTTAGACTCAGGGCCAGAGTGCTCTCCCTTGGGGTTTTGCTCAAGGCTTAATGCCTGCTTACTTGAGCTGCACCTCCACTTCCAGCTTTTCAATGGTTAATTGGAGGTAAGAGTTTTTCAGATTTATCTTCTCTGCTGACTTTAAACAGGGATCCTCAGATCTCAGCCTCCTGAGTAGCTAGGATTACAGGCCTGAGCCACGAGTGCCCAGTAGGATTTCCTTTCCTGATAGCTAATGGGAACCTTACCTTCTTAAATGCTAGGTTCCTAGCGCCTAGTATAATTCCTAACACAAAGTATGTTCTCATTATTCATTGAAAGAAGGAAGGAAATAATAAAAGATAAAACGAGGGGCTGGGAATATGGCTTAGTGGTAGAGTGCTTGTCTAACATGCAAGTACCATGGGTCAAGCAGTAAAGAATTCAGGAGAGGTGCTTCAAGGCAGGAATGCACAATGGGAAAGTATAAACCCAGGGGCAGTGGTGGTGGAAACAGGGGGAGTGCAGTCCACTTGATGAGTTTTAGCCACAGATTTCTACCAAGCCAAGGGCTGGGGTGGTATGGCTATAGAACTAAAGGATGGAGCTGCTCAGGAAGAGTGCACGCGAAGACAGAGCCACAGCTACTGTGGGGAGATGGGCCTCCCCTCTCCCATATTCTATACTAAGGGAAGGGGGAAAGAAGCTGTCCTGTAAAGGAGGAGGAGGGCTGGAGGCGTGGTTCAAGGCATGTCTGAGTTTAAGCCCTAAGACTATTAATAATAATAATAATAATAATAATAATTAATAATGACAAAATCTTGTTGCTATCAAGAGTCAGACCATTGGGGAGGCCCACACTTAACGCCTGAGATGAAGGCTGGGCCAGGACAAAAGGTAGCCTTGTCCCTGGGTCCAGCAGGTGTCACGTCACAAGCTGCAGCAATGTAGCTGAGGGTAAGAAGCTGAGGAGCAGGGCAGAGATGTGGAGAAAATTCCTTCAGCAAACTGTCCCTCATGGTAAGCTTGAAAGGAAGCCAACACTTGAGAATTGAGTGCCAAGGGTTCAGTGAAGGGAACTTTGGCAATAGTGAAATTCCACTGTGGCTCACGGACTAGACTGATCTGAGAAGACTGACTGACGTAATCATCATCACCCTCTCTTGGAATGGACATTATTTAATTAAATCTCTTAATGGCCTACACACAATGTCAGGCATTTAGTCAAAAGTTCAAAAACAGGCTGGGCACTGGTGGCTCACACCTGTTCTTCTAGCTACTCAGGGGGCTGAGATGTGAGGATCATAGTTCAGAGTCAGCCTGAACAGGAAAGAAAGTCTGTCAGACTCTTATTTCCAATTAATCAGCAGAAAAACAAACAAACAAACACCAGAAGTGGATCTGTGACTCAAAATGGCAGAGTGGCATCCTTGAGTATAAGAGCTCAGGGACAGTGACCAGACCCTGAGTTCCAGCCCTAAGACCAACCAAAAAAAAATTATAAAATAGTTCTGGCGGCAGGGCTCAAGTGGTAAAATCTAGTAAGTGGGAGGCCCTCAGCTCAAACCCCAGTAATGCTCACCCTAAAAAACAAAACAAAACAAAAAAACAACAAAAAAAACCCAAACCCACTAGAAAACACGGAAAACATTGTCAGCAATCCACTGTCAAGATACAAAGCCAAAGCCAGGTGCCAGTAGCTCACACCTGTAATCCTAGCTACTCAAGAAGCTGAGATTTGAGGACCAAGGTTCAAAACCAGCCCAGGCAGAAAAGTTCCCGTGAGATGCTTATCTCCAATTAACCACTCAAAAACCAGAAATGGCACTGTGGCTCCAGTGGTAGACTACTAGCCTTGAGCACAAAGAGGCTCAAGGACAGGACCTAGGTGCCCTGAGTTCAAGCCCTATATCTTACAAAAAAATTACAAAGCCATCTTCGACCAAGCCACAGAAGTGAGGCAAGTATTCAAACTATTCGCAAGAGGTTTTTGTTATGTTGTGTTTGTATAAAAGCAGACAGAGCAAGCTTGCTTGAAAGTGAGAGGTGAAAGGAATATAGTGGGTTTTTCCATTCAGGCCCCAAATAGGACCTTGTGCTTTGCACTAATTTCTTGATGGCTTGATTGCCCCAGCTCTTTTCATTAGTTGACCTGAAACCCAGGACAACTAATTATGGGAGGAAACAGCATTTGAGCAGGAGCCTGAGGCATTATGGGAATAGGAAGCCTGATGGGTCACATGTTATCTGTCACATGTTTCTCTGCCATTTTTTAATCCCCATCTCCTTCCCATGTCCCCTTTCTTTCTCTCATCCCCCCCCCTTGCAGATGGAAACCCTAACTGCCATTAGAAAACAAGTAATAGCAGGGTGTTTTAGAGTTGTGATCATCCGTTGAAGGGGCTTGTGGGAAAGATGGGTAAGTTGGTTGGAGAAGGGAACTGTAAGAGTCAGAGAGAAACTAGAAATAGGAAGACCCAGCATGGGGACAGGAAATAAATGCTTTGTGTGGCTTGAGAGCAGATTTATCAAAACAAAGATATTAGGAAACTTGAAAACAGATTGATAGGACTCATGACAGAGCATGTATGTGCAAAGTCCTAGGTTCCATCGCAGTAATACATGTATACACAAAGAAAAAAGACAAAGAAAACCAAGTTCCAACGGCTCATGTCTATAATACTAGCTACATAGGAGCTAGGATTTGTCATGAAATCCAAAAGACTACAATTCCAAACCAGCCTGAGCAGAAAAGCCCAGGAAACTCCTATCTTCAAAAGAACCAGCAAGGGGCCGGGAGTTTGGCCTAGTGGTAGAGTGCTTGCCTAGCATGCACGAAGACCCGGGTTCGATTCCTCGGTACCACATACATAGAAAAAAGCCAGAAAGTGGTGCTGAGGCTCAAGTGGTAGAGCTCTAGCCTTGAGAAAGTACAAGGACAGTGCTCAGGCCCTGAGCTCAAGCCCAGGACTGGCAAAAAAAAAAAAAAAAAAAAAAAAAAAAGAAAAGAAAGTACAGCTGAGCCTGCGGTGCTCACGCCTGTAATGCAAGACAGTCAGGTGGCCCTTTGGAGGGGTCTGTTCTCCAAACTAACGACGAGACAGGGCTAGGGCCGGCAGCAAAATAAAAAAATAAAATAAAATTCAAAAAAAAAAAAGAACCAGCAAAAAACTGGGCAGTAGGTGTGGCTCAAGTGGTAGAGCAAGTCAAGTGTGTGCAAGGTCCTGAATTCAAACCCCAGTGCCACCAAAATAAATATATTAAATAATCACACTTTATGACGCATGAAAGCACTAAAAAATTCAGGTTTCAGGATTCATGAAGAATTTTATTTTATTTTTTGTGGGTCATGAGGCTTGAACTTGGCCTGCTCACTGTCCCTGAGCTCTTCAGCTCAAGGCTACAGCCCTACCCTTGAGCCAAGCCCCACTTCCCATTTTCTAGAGGTTAATTAGAGATAAGAGTCTCACAGCTTTGTTTTGCCTGGGCTGGCTTTGAATCTTGATCCTCAGATCTCAGCCTCCTGAGAAGCTAGGATTACAGGCGTGAGCCATCACTAAGCAAAGATGGAAACATTTACACATTGGGTCCTACAAAAACTGTACTGAGGAGGTAGCTCAGTGGTAGAGCACTTGTCTGGCATGCATTAGGTCCTGGGTTTGATCCCCAGCACCACAAGAAGAGGAAAGCAAATATTTGCCATTCTCTGCTGAATAGGTCTGCTAGGCTGAAATTCTGGCTTCAGTATTTTAGCTCAAGGGACTGAAAGGTGTAGAATTCTTTGATTGGTTGCAGGAAACATGGGCCCAGAGATGACCTGCACTGAATGAAGTTGACACCTCACAAGTGATCACTGTACTGCAGAGAAGAGATTCAAAGGCGTAGGGTTGGACTTTCAGAGTGGATTTGTCATGGAAGGCCGCCTTACTCATCTGGGAAGGTGAGAGGACACACCACTCAGGGCCGAGATGAATGCAATTTTAAAGAGCCACCTTAAAGAGCCCTGTGCTCTTTTCCCTTTAGTTCAGAGACTTCTGTGGGAACTGCTGAATTTCCCATTGAACTGGGTTCCCTCGGTGCATCAATGGACAAAAAGATCAAGTAGCAGCCCTTAGCCTAGCCCAGGAGAAGGCGCCCACGCTGGGGAGTGGCAGCCTGTCACAGTACTTGGTGGAGATCCAGCATTGTTTTATAGACCACGGTATCCCCAGAGATGAAGAGGAGCAAGCCACTAAATTCTGACCAGACCCATACACACTGAGTGAATAGATGCTAAGTGAACTCCCTGCAACAGAGAGCTGTGGCCGCTCAGGAATCTCCTCAACACGGTCAGTTTGTTCAGTTCATCTTCTTCCCCACAATCTTCCCAAAAGCCCTGGAATTTTTTTTTTGTTGTTGTTGTTAGAGGGACTATGTTTTGGGAAGTGGAAAATAATGGGAGTGCCAGGGACCACAGGACACTGGCTCTACGCTGACACCAACTGCTGGAAACACAAAGAGTACTGTGGTCCATCACAGTTGGGGCTTATAGAGGTCAAGGTTTTGCACCTAGCCCAGTGGGGGCCACTTCCCTGCTTCTGAATTGCAGAATTGGATGACACTGGTTGGCACTGATATCTGGGCTCTATCGGGCAGAGAAGCTAGGGCAAACACTCCAGGTAGAGAGGAAGGGGAGGCTCTTCCTTTGGGTTTCCCAACTCTTGCTTGCCCTGTCCAAGTATTGGAGATCTGCCAACTCCTTGGATCCAGAAGGGTCTGTTGGGCCTTGATATACACTGTGTTCACCAGCAGGGGGAGCTCATAGAAGCATCTCCACAAAGGAGTGGGTAGGTGGGACTAGGCGGGAGAAACCTGGCATGGGTCAGCTTCCTTTTTACTGTGTGGAGAGAAACAGCCCACTGTGGTGAGGCGAGGGTGGGCGGCTGTGGGATGGCCAGGTCTTCTCTCATGGTCCCACAGCACACACAGAATCATGCAAGGACAAACACACAGACATCGGGCCCTTGGTACAAGTACTTTATTTATTTCAATAGTGCCACACCAAAACTACAGTAGCACGAAACATAGTAATATAAAAAATACATTCCCAGCTCTAAACCCCAAGTCCATGTGCCCTCAGAAAAGCTAGCCCTATGGCTCCCAGGCCTAGCGGGAGTGGTGCTGCCTCTGCAAATACCCATCCCTGTGATGCCCTTTACCTCCTCCCCCTGCCTTCCCATCCACCCTGAGCAATAGGGGCACGTCCTGTTTCCTTACAGGACACCTGAGTCTGGATGGCGGCCTTGAGCCTTTCCAGGACTGCCCATCCAAAGGTAGGCAGAGGACCTGGAGTGGGGAAGGCCTACTGTAGTGTGGCAGTGCCTGGCTCCAGCTCCTTCCCGGGTCATCTTGGCTTTCCCTGGAGCCACCAGGCCTTGATCTTGCTTGCAGGGTACCAGAGCCAGTCCGTCGCTATCCGGGCTGAGCTCTTTGCGGGATGGAGGACTCCAGATTCTTGGGTGAGGGGCTTGAACTGTGAGGAACTGGCCAGACTGCCTTGCTGCATGGGTGGAGGACTACATAACGAGTGCCCCCTGCGGGAGCCCGTGCCTCCGCCATTGGGAGAAGTCCTGGCCGCAGAGAATGGAAGACGTTCCTGGTCCCCACAGGCTTAAATCCAGATTGGGTTGGGGAGCTGGATGCCCCCCACAGCCTCCTCAGGATAAGACCCCTAGAGAGAGTCTGTCAGCTATAAGCGCTGTCCTTTTTTTTTTTTTTGGTCAGTCCTGGGGCTTGAACTGGGGCCCTGGGCATTGTCCCTGAGCTCTTTTTGCCCAAGGCTAGCACTCTACCATTTTGAGCCACTTCTGGTTTTCTGGTGGTTAAATGGAACCACGAGTCTCATGGACTTCCTGTCTGGGCTGGCTTTGAACCATGATCCTTTTCAGACCTGTCTCCTAGGATACAGGTGTGCGCCATTGGTGCCTGGCACACGTGCTCTTTTGACTGGCTCTTGCAGGAGACAGTGGCTGGAGCCCTGAGTGAGGGCAGTGGTTCTTGATAGCTGAAGCTGTTGCCCTGAATGCTAGAGCTTTGAGGGTGGTG
Source organism: Megascapheus bottae (assembly GCF_031878675.1). Taxonomy (NCBI): domain Eukaryota; kingdom Metazoa; phylum Chordata; class Mammalia; order Rodentia; family Geomyidae; genus Megascapheus; species Megascapheus bottae. The sequence continues at coordinate 72,211,035 of NC_143514.1, read as the reverse complement.
TGGGGGGAGTCTTGGGGGGAACCGGGACTGGACGTATGGCCTTGGGTTTCAATCAGGACACTTGGGGACTCCACTGAGGAGGCCAAGGGCCACTTCACTGGTGGAGCCCAGGGGCTGGAGCCTCAAGATAAGGCACTAAAAAAAAAACCGGTCCTGGGGGTGAGGCCGGTAAGGGGGCGGGGAGCTCAGGGGAGGATACGGGGCCGTGCGGGCCATGTGAGCTGTTCTCTTTTCACCCTGGGGAAGAGGCCATTGAGGCAGACCACTTGAGGATAGGGAGTGAGTGCTACTGAGAGGGAAGGTCCCTGGACTACGGGGTGGACAAAAGAGGAGGGGCTGGAAAAGGGCATTGATGGACAGTGGTCGGCATCTCATAGTGGAGTCTGCTTCGAGAGCTCCTGTGGTCTAAATCTAAGGGACCCAGGGGTCCCCAGATTATGTCGAGGGCCCTGATTCACTCTCATTCTGCACCACTGTCAGTGCTGCTGAGACTCTAGGGAACAGCTCTGTCTTACTAGGGTTCCCACAAGTGGACTCTGGGGACACAGCCAGGCAAGACAGGAGGGGTCACTTGCTACAGGTGGCAAGTCACTTGAAGGCTAGAACAGCTTTCAATACAGGGACCTGCTCAGTGTCTTGTGCCTTCGAGATGGGTCAGTGGTGGGGCTCCCTTTGTCCACAGGTTACTTAGGGAAAAAAGCCTCAATATAATAAATATACCAATCCTTTCTTTAAAAAAAAAAAAGGGGGTTTTAAATGCATTTTTTTTCCCTGAAGATTTCCAGTGTATTCCACAATCTTTAAAAAATAGTTTCCCCAAAAATATATCTTTAAAGCATTTGACACAGTGGCAATGTGGTATATGTCGCACTGAATGGAGGCAGGGGCTGCACCCATCACCCTTGTCTGTGTGAGGCCCGGGCCTGGTGAGCCAGACACACAAATGCTGGCTAGAGATGGTGCCAGCGCCTGGGGACCACAGTGCTCTCAGGGGGCCAAATCTTGGGTTAAGAACCTCCATCACGAGCTAGGTGCCAGCTGTAAACCTGCTGGTGTGGGGGGAAGGGAGCCCTGGTAGCCAAGGGATGGGCAGTGCCCTGGGGCTGGAAGGAGAGCTCAACTCAGCAGCCCCGCTGGGGGTCCTCAGTTCTTCCTTCTCCTCCATCGTGGCTCTCAAAGCTTCACCCTTACCATACTTCACATTTGTGGTGAGGGTTCATGGGAGAGCCGGGCGGGCAGCGGAAGTGCTCTGAGAACTCCTTGGAGTTGGAGAGGGAGCCGATGACCCGGAAGCGGGAGGGGCTGTGGGGGTCGGTGATGAGGCCTTCGTGGGAGCTCTCGGGTGTGCGGACTGAGCACCAGACCTTTAAGAGGGCAATGAGGAGAGGTGAGGTCACCAGGGGCCCTGAGGCTGCCAGGCTGTCTCCATGACAACTGAGGCAGGATAAGTTATCACTTGTGGGACCCAGGGGCTCAGAAGGGAGGAGCTCTGAGCTGGACACCTCTGCATGGGATTCCGTCCAGACAAGGGATTCTGCCTAAACACTACTTTGAAAGCCGTGGGTCTCATCCAGACTTCTCATTTCCTAGGCGGGACACTTGGTCTAATCACCTGCTGGCTCTGAGCATCCACAGAAGGTTATCAGCTAGATGCCAACTCAGGGGACAGCCTGGCATACCTTATATTTATGAAATTTCTAAACTCTGCTAAGTGCTGGTAGTTGATATCTGAAATCTTAGCTGCTCAGGAGCCCGAGTTCTAGAAGATCAAGGTTTGAGGCCAGCCTGGGCAGAAAAAAGTGAGACTCCATCTCTGGTGAAGCAGAAAGCTTGGCTCAAGTAGTCTTGAATCAGAAAACTGAGCAAGCATGATGCCGTGAATTCAAACTCTGGTACTGCCACAAAAAGAGAAGAAAAGAAAAGAGGGGCTGGGAGTTTGGCCTAGTGGTAGAGTGCTTTCCTGGCATGCATGAAGACCAGGGTTCGATTCCTTGGTACCCACATACATAGCAAAAAGCCAGAAGTGGGGCGGAGGCTCAAGTGGTAGAGTGCTAGTCTTGAGAAAGTCCAAAGACAGTGCTCAAGCCCTGAGCCCAAGCCCAGGACTGGCAAAACAAACAAACAAACAAAAAAAACAAAGACAAACAAACAAAAAACCCAAAAAAACTTAGGAGGATGAGACTGGACTTATTGCAATTCAAGACCAGCTTGAGTAATAGTCTGTAAGACTCTGTCTTCATGGCAGAAAGCTACATATGGTGTGTATGCCTGTGATCCAGTAACTAGGGTAGGAAAGTCTGAAGCAGGAAGATCACACAACACATAAAAATAATCCCTGAACAGCCTGTCATCCTAGCCACTCAGGAAGCTGAGATCTGAGGATCGAGGTTCAAAATCAGTCTGGGCAAGAAAGTCTATGAGACTCTTTGCTCCAAATTACCACCAAAAAGCCACAAGTAGAGCTAGGCTCAAGTGGTAGAGGCTAGCCTTAAGGAAAACAAAAATAAAAAAACCCCTAAGGGACAGCACCCAGGCCGTGAGTTCCAGCCTCAGGACCAACTTAAAAGACAAAAACAAAACGATGATAAAAAAAAAAAAACCCTGAAGAACAGGGTTATGCTCAGTGGATCTGGCATAGCAAACACCAGGCTGAGCTCAAACCCCAGTACTGACCAAAAAAGAAAGAAATTTCTAGAACCCTAGAATCAGAAGGGACCTTAGTGATCACTTTGTTCTCCATTTCCCAGTTACAGAATCTTCTTCCTTGCAGCCCCCACATGACAGGAAGCTCACCACCTCACAGGGCGGCATCCCGTGGGCAGCACCCTGTGGACGGTGTGCGCTTGGGGGGTGTCCATGAGCGGATACCCTGCCTTTTGGCCCCAGAGCTCTTGGGCTCGCCTGATGGTGGAAGGCGCCTGTGTTTGGCACTTTCTCCTGGCACACTCACCTGTGCAAAGCCCAGGAAGAAGAGCTGGTTGTTGGTGAGCCCGAGGGTGGGCAATGTCTGCTCCGCCCCATTCTTCTTCACCCAGTTCTGGTAGGCCTGGAGAGAGAGAAGGGCAGAGCTCAGTGGAGGTGTTGGCAAGAATGCCAAGCCTGCTCAGAGTCAGGCCTAAGCAACTCTGCCTGATGGCACTTCTGTTCCTACGATCACAGCCAGGTGGGTCAGCGCTTTCTGCTCTACTCTAGCTCCACTCACATCTCTGAGGGCTTTTGGGCCATTGAGTCCCTCTCCCGCCAGTCTAGTGGTGCAGTCTCAGCCAAACGTGGATACCCACAAAGCTGGAAGTGACTCCATATCCACTGCCTCCTCTCCCTTGCCCTCTGTGCCCTGACCTAGCTGTGGCTTTCCCAGCACAGTCAAGAGCAGGCAGGCTCTGCAGGTGGAGCCAGAGCAGCCCTTCCCTGGGTCTCAAGCAGGCAGACTCAGGGCAGGAAGTCCACTTCTTTCCCAGCCAGCTTTCCATCAATGTTCCCAACACATTTCCCCGACAAGACTGAGCATGGAAGACATGACAGTGGGGAGTGCCCACCCTGTAGGCGGCCTTGAGGCCTCCATTGTCAGCGATGTTCTCTCCGAGGGTGTGGCGGCCGTTCACGGGCTCCCCGTTCACGCTGTAGTTGCTGTACTGGCCCACCATGCACTCTGTTTGCTGCTTGAAGGCCTCCACTGACGAGTTCTTCCACCAGGGCCGCAGGTTCCCGTCCTTGTCATACTCCCGGCCTGCGGGACAGGGACCCATGCTGGTGTCCCCAGCTCTCCTCCAACCCCTGCCCCAGGCCACGGGGCAGGACCCCGTCCCCATGCTTTGTGTTTCCTCATGTTGCCCAGGGGTTCCCCAAGGCAGGGAGCAACAAGGAGAATTCTGGACTTTCGCTAGTGAGGAGGGCCTGATTTAGGCAGAGAAGCCTTTGGAATGGCAGAGAAAGGCATGCAGGCACCTGAGTGCTCTCCCATGGTCCCCCAAACACTCTGTGGCACAGCCACATCCCTTTTACAGACAAGGCTAGAGAAGGACTTGCTGAGGCTCATATTCTCCATTCAGCAGGTGGCAGGGCGGAACTTGAACCCCGATTCTAGTGTTCAAAGCTAACACCTTTAGAAGTGAAGGGACCAGGAAAGCCAGGCACAGAGCCCGGAAAGCGATGGGTTTTGCTGAAGGGGACCCCATGCTCCTGTACCTTGATCATCAAACGCATGAGTCAGCTCATGGCCCACGACAACTCCGATGCCACCGAAGTTTAAGGCCCTGCAGGTTGGGGAAGGGATGAAGATGAGGATGATACCTCACGGCGGCCTGGGGCACTTGTCCAGCTGTGTGAGCCTCGCTGCCAGAGCCTGACGTGCTGCAGGGTTGCATTGGGCTCTGTGAGGCTGTGGCCCCTGAGGTCAGCTGGGGTGAGCTGTGCCCACTGGGTGCCAAACAAGGTGTTGGCGGCTCTGCAGACCCGAGTCTCTCTCAGTGCCCACTCGCCCGAGTGGCAGTCACCCCACATCCAGTCGGTGACCAAACCCAGAGCTGTCTTGAAATAAAGTCAGGAGAAGTGTTTCCCCCATGGGACCCTTGCCTCCATGATTGCTGTGAGAGGCTGCTAGAGCCAAGAGAGGCCTGGAGGCAATGGCAGGGGACAAGGAAGCTTCCTCTGTGCCTCTGTGGCTCAGGGAGTGGCAAGCTGTGGACTTGGGGCTGGGCTGGGGCAGGGGCTGCATACTTGGGTGAGGAGCGGGTGTAGAAGGGCGCCTGCAGGATCCCAGCTGGAAACACAATCTCGTTCTTGGTGGGCGAGTAGTAGGCGTTCACCATGGGCGGGGTCATGCTCCACCTGCAGCAGCCAGGCACAGGGGGGTGTGGGTGGGGGGGTGTGTCTTAGCACCACTGCTGGGGGCAAAGATGTAGAGGGTGACAGTCTAGGAGCCTGAATCAAGAGCCTGAAAAACTGTGGAGATGAATGGGCACCAGTGGTTCACACTGTAATCTCAAGCTTTATGTGGTGGTTCACGCTCATGGTCACGACTACTCTGGAGGCTTTGGTGAGGAGAGGTCCCAGAGCAGCCTGGCTGGGTGGGGTCTGGAAGATGAATGTCTGGGAGACTCTCCCACAACAGAAAAGCTAGACGGAGAGCTGGAAGTTTGGCCTAGTGGCTAAAGTGCTTGCCTAGCATGCGTGAAGACCCGGGTTCGATTCCTTGGTACCACATACATACAAAAATGCTGGAAGTGGTGCTGAGGCTCAAGTGGTAGAGCTCTAGCCTTGAGAAAGTCCAAGGACAGTGCTCAGGCCCTGAGCTCAAGCCCAGGACTGGCAAAAAAAAAAAGAAAAGCTAGACAGAGGCGAAAGCCTATCATCCCCGCTACAATGGGCAAAATAAACAGAAAGATCACAGTCTAGTCACAGCTTGTATCAAACATACAAATAAAAGACCTAAAACACAGCAAAAAGACCTGGAGGCATGACTCAGGCTGCTATATCGCCTTCCCAGCAAGCACAAAGCTGTGAGTTCAAAATCCAGTACATTAAAAAAATTCATTAAAAAAAAAAAAAGAAAAACAACTGGCAGCATTTGGGCTGAGAGTGTGGGCTAGTGGTAGAGTGCTTGCCTAGCCTGGTATGCATGAAGCCCTGGGTTTGATTCTCCAGTACCGCATGCACAGAAAAAGCTTGAGGTGGTGCTGTGGCTCAAGTGCTAGCCTTGAGAAACCTCAAGGACAGTGCCCAGGCCCTGAGTTCAAGTCACAGGACTGGCAAAAAACAAAACAAAACAAAAACAACACCAACAAAAGACTGGTAGCATGCCTCTACCATGCTGTGAAGATAAAACCCCACCTTTGCATGTACACTGGGTGAAAATGGCAGCTGGAAGAAACAGGCGTTTGAACCAGTTGTCCACCAGGAGATGCCAGAGGCAGTGAAAAGTTTCTTTGGCCTCCCAGTCTGTTTTAGGACTTGACCTTAGTCGTGTTTATTTCTAGGGTGCCTGCACCTGATTTTTTTTTTCCCCCTTGAGAGAACTGTTCCAAACCGCCCCACCCCGCCCTTTAAGGCAAGGTCTCATATATATAGTCCAGGGAGTTTACAACTTACTATGCAGTCCAGGCTAGTCTCAACTTCTCTCCTCCTGCTGCAGTTTCCAGAGTGCTGGGATTACAAGCATGTGCTACCAATTCTGGCCTTTTTGTGTTTTTGAGCCTGGGCCCTCAGGGTCTTGCAGATACGAAGCAAGCACTTTACCACTAAGCTACAACTTCAGCACCAAAGTCTAAGTCTGTTTTCAAAAACATCCAAGTTCAGTGGTGTACCTTAAGTCAAGACACTGAGGAGGCTAAGGCAGGAGGGTCATTTTAGCCCAGGAGCTGAAGGGACAGCGCAGGAGCCCAGGTAACATAGTGAGACAACATCTGAGAGAGAGGGGGGGAGGGGGAGGGGAGACTAGAGTTGGGCACCCATGGCTCAAGCGTGTAATCCTAGCTACTCAGGAGGCTGAGAATCTGAAGACTGCAGCCCAGGCAGCAAAGTCCATGATACCATTATCTCCAAAAAAATGCAAAAAAATCCAGAAGTGGAGCTATGGCTCAAGAGGTAGAGTGCTAACTTTGAGTAAAAGAAGCTCAGGGACAGTGCTCAGGAGTTCAAGCTCCAGGAGCAGTACGGAGATTTAAGAAGGTCTGGAAAGGTCTGAAATAGTCTGGGTATAGAGGTTTTCCTCTAGAATCCCAACACTAGAGGCTAAAACAGGAGAATTATGAGTTTGAGGCCATCCTGGGCTACATAGCAAGATCCTATTTCAAAAAAGGAAATAAAAAAGGTGTGGGATAAGTCAGGAGATGATCTATAAGACTAAATACACATATAGACATAGGGTTTGGACTCAAGACTTTGTAGCTGCTAGGCAGGTACTCTTAACACCCGAACCACATCCTTAGCTCTTTTCTTTTGTTTAAGGTCTCACTTTTTGCCCAAGCTGGCCAGGACTGTGATCCTCCTGTTTACTATGTAGTTAAGATGACAGGGTATGTACCATAGTGTTTGGTGGACTCTACAAGGTGGAGTCTTCTGGAAGTTTTGCTTGGGGTGCCTAAAGCCATCATCCTAGCCTCCTGAGATTACAGGCATCCACCACTAGACTCAGCTAGTGTGTGTGTGTGTGTGTGTATGCGCGCACACGTGTATCTGGTGGTGCTGTGGATTGAACCCAGGCCCTTGCACATGCTAGACAAATGTTCTACCACTGAACCCCCACCCTGACTTGGGAGATGGATTTCTGAAGTTCCCCAGGGAACAATACTGGTGTGCATAGGCTTAGCAGTCTGAGCCCATCTGGAAACTTCCCTAGACTTCTGAGGGAGACCTGTCCCTGTCCCGGAGGAATACCCCCTATTGGTGAGGACTTAGAGGTCAGCAGCCCTGCCCGGAGGAGTCTGGGGGGGGGGTGGCCATCCCAGTTCTCACATCTATTCAGCATGGTGGCCTGGGAGTCAGCTCCTTCCATCCTGTTTTTGAGATAATGAAATGGAATGAAGGCCCTGAATGCTGACCCAGGGAGCTGGGACCACTGCCGGGCTCGCTGTGCCAATAGGCGTGGATATGGAGTGGCAAAGACTTGGGTCCAGCCCTGCCCTTGCCCCACTTTGACCTTTCACCTCAGGGTACTCAGGACAGTTGTGGTGATCCCCGGGCATGGCAGCGTGTGGCACTGGGCACTCCTGCAGGCCAGGACACTCACTGATCTCGGTTGGGTGCCTTCCTCAGCTGGTCAGCAGTCACTCTCCACGAGAAGTTGAAAAAGCGCATGGCGTTCTCAAAGTAGAGGTCTGGAACTGCGGTGTACTGGAACAGGAAAAGTGGAGTCAATCCAGCTGCGGGCAGATCTGGACTGGGAGCTCCTCTAGAACCAAGGACACTGAGATCCCAAAAGGTTAACAAGAACAGTCTGCAGCCTAGGCTCTGGGAGGCCAGCTGGGGCCTGGCCTCTGCTCCCTCCCTTCCAGGACCCTGCCAAGAACTCCATCCAGGGCTATTACCTTGCTGCAGGATGTCTTCTTGGACCTGAGCCTTAGGCAAGAAACAGCTCCACTGTTTGACAGAACTTTCTGGAATGATGGACATATTCTCTGCCTGCCCTGGTTTTTATGTAAATGTCAGCAACATCTGACATCTGGAAAGCACAAGTGTGGCTTTTCACACTTAATTTAGATTAAATAATGCCTGGTGGCTAGTAGCTGCCAAATGGATAGCACAGAGCTACTAAATGGAGTGTAAGTTAGCTCTACAGGCCAGGCATTCACACCACACACCTTCACAATGCAGCCCAGCCCTCTGGCCTCCTCCCTCCCCCCTGCTCAATCCCATGCCCTGCCTGGGCTGCCCCATGAGCCTCTGACTCTGGCATCACGATTTCCTGGAGTGCCTTAAATAGGTCTCAAGAAATAGGATGAGCCTCAGATAATGGAAAGTACTTTTTTTTGCTGGCACTGAAGTTTGAACCCAGAGCCTTGTGCTTCCTTAGCTTGCTTACTTGGCTGGTACTTTACTACTTGAGCCATGTCTCCAGCCCAGTTTTTTTCCGCGTTATTTTGAAAATGGAGTACTGTGGACTTTTCTTCCCAGGGTAGTCTTGAACTAGGATCCTCTGGATTTCAACCTCCTGAATAACTACGATTATAGGTATGAGCTACTGATGCCCAACTCAGAAGGAATTTTGATAGTCTCAGATTATAAATACAACCGTAAGGAGAAAAAGTTATTATAATTTCAAACATTTCAATCATGGGAATGTACAAAACTTTGTCAATTGGGTTAAAACCACAATCCACTTAAAGAGTGGTTTGCTACAAGCTGTAACCAGCAGGTATCCTGCAATTACCCTTACTGCCTAAATTAAGCTTAAAAAATGCGCTGGGGATTTACGCTGCCTCTTTCTCATGAGCACTTCAAGGTCAAAATCAGAGGCCCCTGTTTTCTCTGAGATGGGGAGGGGCGAGGAGAGCCTGGGCAGGAAGCAGCTCTGTGGGCAGGAGCAGATGGCTCCACGCTACCCATAATGCTTTAGGATGCTGATTCTCTCCACCCCCCCCTTTTTTTTTTTGCATCCGGGGTTTGAGCTCTGGGCCTGAGCACTATCCTTGGACTTTCTCAAGGCTAGAGCTCTACCACTTGAGCCCCAGCACCACTTCCAGTATGTGGTACCGAGGAATAGAACCCAGGTCTTTGTGCATGCCAGGCAAACACTCTATTGCCAAACTCCCAGCCCCTCTTTCACTCACTCTTTGTGCTGGGGATAGAGTCAAGGGTCACAGGGCAGCTAACTAAGCATGGGATTCTACCGTGGAGTCCCCTCTAGTCCCCCAGTGTTTTCAACTCATTGACTGGAATCCACCCTTTCCAGAGGGGCACCCAAGCAGGCGTTCAGGTAGTGGTTGCTTGGCACTGACGTGAAACAGCAGGAACCATCCCCTAACCCCCTCCCACTGCGTCCTGAGATGTCTGGACCACCAGCATCCCATCCCAATCCAGCCCCTCCTCGGCCGGTTCTATGGGGGCAGAAGGGGACAGGCAGAGGCAACTCACATCATTGAACACTTTGTCCAGCTCCTTGGGGTCCATGATGAAGTTGGGGTAGCCTATCATGTTGTAGATGGCGTCCGCCTGGATAGGAGGGACACAGAGGAGGTGAGCAGATGCCAACCAGGTGACCCAGCCTCAGGGCCTGGGCTGATCGGAGACAGCGCCCACTTCCTCCCTCCCGAGGCCTTTCACTTCTTTTTCTGGAAGGATCCCCACTTGCTTATCTAACTTCTTATTTTTGAGGCTTTTGTGTCAATGTCACTTCCCCAAGGGAAGGTTATGATTTGAATGTGTGCCCCAAAGATCGTGTGTGTGTGTGTGTGTGTGTGTGTGTGTGTGTGTGTGTGTGTGTGTCCGTCCATGTGAGCATGCGCATGTGTGTGTATGTATGCTGGTGCCAGGGCCTGAACTCAGGGCCTGGGCCCTGTCCCTTAAGTTTTTTTTTACTCAAGGCTGGTTTTCTTTCCCTGGAACCATAGCTTCATGTTCCTCTGCTTGGTGGTTAATTGGAGATAAAAATTCTCGTGGACTTTTTGGCCTGGGCTGGCTTCAAACCATGACTCCTCAGATTTCAGCCTCCTGCACAGCTAAGACTACAGGCGTAAGCTACTGGCATCTGGCAGTACTGAGTGCAGCAGTACTGAGAGGCATCCGGGTACTGAGGGCTCGGTCCTCCAGACGTTGTTGAGGGCATGGGCTAGTTCTGGAAGGATTGTTTCAGGCTCCTTCCTCCTCGTGCCCTTTCCTGTTTGTGTGCCCAGGGTGTCTTCTGCCATGGCATAGGACCATGGGTTTCAGCATCTGCCTTTCCCGGGCCAGGAGGGCTTTGTGCATGCTCACGGGCCCTCTGCCTCAGTGCTGGAGCCTTAGTGACCTTCTACTCCTGCACAGCCTCACCTTCTCCTTGGCTGACTTCCGGGTCTCTTCGTCCATCCATTTCAGGGTGCTCAGGCTCTCTTCAAACGCCTTCTTGATCTCCAGGATTATCTCGCTGGCCTGCGGAGACAGATGCTGAACTTACCGGGAAGGCCTGGGCCCCATCCCCCCGAAATGAGGCTGAGCTCAGGCTTCACGCGGGGCTAAGAAGGGGGCCACAGTCATGTTTGCAGGCCACGTTCCGACCACCAGCACCCTGCAGGACAGGACTTCCAGGATCAAGTAAACTACAACGAGCTTTGAGGAACTTAGAAAAGGCTCTGCTGCAGGACTTTTCAGAGCCTTTAATATGGAAAAGTGCCTTGAGATTTTCAGAGAATGCTAGAACCCACAGCACACAGGGCCTTTCCCAGACAGACTGGAACACACAGACCGTGTTTTCATGAAGATGAGTGGAAGCCCTCATTATGGAAAGACCACAGGACCAAAGACAGAAGGTGGAAGATTCTAGAAAAGGGGAAGGTAAAGCCATACAGTGGGAAGATCGGTGGGACTGAGAGATCTTAACTCAAATTTTTTTTTGCCAGTCCTGGGGCTAGAACTCAGGGCCTGAGCACTGTCCCTGAGCTTTTTCCTCAAGGCTAGCGCTCTACCACTTGAGCCAAAGCATCACTTCTGGCTTTTCTATGTATGTGGTACCGAGGAATCCAACCCTGGTCTTTGTGCATGCTAGGCAAGCAGTCTACCACTAGGCCAAACTCCCGGCCCCTCAACTCAGATTTGAGTCTCCATTTGCTAACCTTAAATGGCAGATGAGATCTATGTAATCAGTACTTTTAGTGACAAAAACTAGTCAGGCACAGAGCTAAGAATCCAGAGTTCAAGGTCAGTGAAGGCCTCATCTTAAACAAAAAACAAAACTAAAGGAAGAGGGATAGTGGCTCATTGTGGTAGAGCACTAGCCTTGAACTGAAGAGCTCAGGGACAGAACTCAGGCCTAGAGTTCAGGCCCCATGACAAAAAAAAAAAAAAAAAGAGACAAGGAGAGGAAAAGAAAAAAAAAAAACCTAAAATGTTGCCAGCCTGGACAGGAGAGTCTATGCGATTCTAATCTCCAATTAATCACAGACAAAACCAGAAGTAGAGTCGTGGCTCAAGTGTTACAGCACCAGCCTTAATAACAAAAGCTCAGGAATAGCACTCAAGTCCTGAGTTCAAGCACTAATACCAGCAACAATGGCAATAACAACAACAAAAATGGCACCAAAAAAGTCATAGAAACTGTAACCATAATGTAATTCACACCACATGTTGGGCCTTGTTTTATGGCAGGGCTACCTCCTAGTCACATGTCTGAGATACCTGTCCAGGCAGAGGCAGAGCCAGGGTGTGAACTGGGGCCTGGCAGTTCCCATGACAGTCTTCAACAATGCTTAGAACAATGCTGTCACCCACAGAGTATGTCACTCTCGGGCCATAAAACCTCTGCTGGCCTTATTTTGTTAGATCTTTCAGAGCCCTGGGAGTTAAAGATGGCTGCTATAACTTCAGAGGGTCACCAGGAAGGTCAAAGTGGAGACTAAAGACTGCAAGAGTGGGGCTATGGTTCAAGAGGTAGGGTGGTAGCCTTGAACTGAAGAGCTCAGGGACAATGCCCACACTCAGAGTTCAAGCCCCACAACGGACAAAAAAACAAAAAAATAAAAAATAAAAAACAAAATAAAAAAAACCCAGACAGACAGGCAGACAGACAGACAGGAGGCTGGGCAGGCAGTGACGGCAGTTTTGATTCTTTTTTTTTTTTTTTTTTGCCAGTCCTGGGCTTGAGCTCAGGGCCTGAGCACTGTCCTTGGACTTTCTCAAGGCTAGAGCTCTACCACTTGAGCCTCAGCACCACTTCCGGCTTTTTTCTATGTATGTGGTACTGAGGAATCGAACCCGGGTCTTCATGCCTGCTAGGCAAGCACTTTAACCACTAGGCCAAACTCCCGGCCCCCAGTTTTGATTCTTATGGCAGCTCGTGGTCCAGAAGACTTGAGAATGGGGACATCTCATTAAAGGCTGGATTCTGGGCTATCTGCCTGGACCTGGAGGGGTCTGGCAGGCACAAAGCACTTACTACATTCTTGCTGTCCTCTGCAAAGGTGGCTTTGACAAACATGGGGCCAAGGGCAAAGCCCAGGTTGTTCTCCGTGTCACTCACACAGAACTTCCAGCGGGGAAGGCAGGTCTGCAAAACACAAGAGTGGGGTTTGGGCCCAGTACTGGAAGGGGGTCCTTCTTCCCTCCAGAACTGCAGAGGGGTCCACCTCCCCTGGCCCAGTGGATCAAGAAATCACAGAAAATGGGTAAGAGGTGCTGGCTTCTGTGCTCTGCTTTTCAGAACAGAGTGCCCAAGCCATGGGCATAGAGCCACTGCTTCAGTGAAGGGGCAGCCATTGGCCCAGGGACCACAGCAGAGAGGGCAGATGAGGGGTGGTCTTGAGGAGGGAAGTCAGACATTCCTTCCTCGAGCTCCCCCTACCATTTCTCTAGGACACAGAAGTCAGGAAGCTTCTGGTTTCCTGGATGCCCTGCATCCTCTGTAGAGCCACCCTTGGGGGCTGCTGGGGTTCATCTGCCAGGCCCTCCCCGAGGCTGCCTAACACATAGGAATCTCTGTGTGAACCCCAAACAGGGTTCACAGACTGCAGCTGCCTGGACACGCCCTCCCCACCTTGTGTCTGGTAAGACTACGCATTGGAAGCCTTGCTCAGAAGCTCCCTCCTGCACCCCCAGTGCAGGATGACCCACTCCTGCTAGCCCCAAACATCCCAGTGCCCATCAGCAGACAAGTGACACACTAAACATGGTACTCTCACAGCTGGCACGGGAAAGGAATGAGTGGCAATACAATATGGCCACTTCCCCACTCTGGCACTGTGTAGGATCCCCTAGATACCCAGATCTACCTGCTGAGCAGGGCTACTGGGATGGGGTGGGCAGGGGGTTTCTACTCCCAAGATGGTGGGAGAAATGGGTCGTGGAAGAGTCCACTTTCCCTGAGGCAGTGGTTCCATGGTAACTGATTTTCTTCCTTTTTTCCCCCTATTACTGATGTTTGAACTCACACTCACTCAAGCTTGATTTTTTTGGCTGGCACTCTACCACTTAAGTCATACCTCCAGTTCAGTTTTTTTGCTGGGTGTTATGAGGATAGAGTTTCAAGGACTTGTCTACCTGGGATGGCCTTAAACCTTGATCCTCTGGATCTCAGCCTCCTGAATAGCCAAGATGACAGCTGCGAGCCATTGATGCCAGCTCTTGGACAGATTCTTATTCGCTTTGTTGCTTTGCTGCCTGGAATTCCCCCTGACTTGGCCTTAGCTTGTGGGGACTCTAGAAGTACTCCACCGCAGCTGGCTCAGGACAGTGTTTGCATAAACCCATTTCCTCCAGCATGCATGTGTCCATTCAAACACCCATGTCTACTCCTTCCCAATGTTATGGCCCCAGGCCCCATGTCTAGTACCCAGGAGGTATTTAGCATATACTGGAGAAGGCACAGGAAAAGGCTTACTTTCTTGGTCCCATACATGACTTCCATGAACTTCTCATCAGCATCCTGGAAGCGCTGATCAAGGAAGGAACTTGTTTTACGGACCAGGTTCCAGATCATATAGTTGTTGAGCAGGCTGAGGAGAGAAGGGACCAGGAGGCTCAGAAATGTTATGGCAGATCTTCCCCTCCGGCCCTTAGGGGGCGCTCAAACCTAACCTCAGAGCCCAAGCTCTTTCCTTGCCTGTTCAAGAGGGCTGGTTGGTGCTTTCTAAGCACAGAGAATTTTTTTTTTCCTGTTTTTGTTGTTTTTTTTTTTTTTTTTGGTTGTAGGGTTTGAACTCAGGGCCTGGGCACTGTCCCTGAACTTTTTGTTCAAGAGTAGTGCTCTACCACTTGGAGCCACAGCTCCACACTCCCAGTTTCTGGAGATAAGAGTCTCACAGTTTCTGCTTGGCTGACCCAAACTGTGACCCTCCAATCTCAGCCTCCTGAGTAGCTGGGGTTGCAGGCATTTTTTACTGGTATCAGGCTAGCACAGGGAATTTCTTTTCCCTTTTCTTTTTTTTTTCCCCCAAGGGCAATGGCTGCATCTTTTACCAAAAAACCACTGAGGATGCCTGGTGCAAGAAGACCTGTATGTCACTAGTGCTCAGTAAATGCTACTGCTTAGTTGCTCTGTGCATGGAGACACCCAGCTACAGTGCTGGGACGAGGAAAAGGCTGCTATTTTATACCCGAAAACCAAAGAGGGGAGGGGTGGGGAAGAAGGCTGGGTGTGGCCAGGCCAAGGGTCCCAGGAATGCTGGCTTCCGTTGGCTTCATGCAGAGAGGACCTAGCTGTGACTTGACTGCTGTAACGCTAACACCGCAGTCTGTTGAGCACCACAGTGGACACCTAGCTTCCCTGGAAATCAGGCTAAATGTTTCACTGTTGTTGGGCGGGGGGGAGTAGTAAGTAAATAACTATATTTACACTTGATGGAATATTATGTAACTAGGAAACAATGATATTTCCAGAGAGCTTGGGGTGACATGGGGGGAATGTCAAAGGTCATAGGAAAATCAGAATCTTTCACAGTGCTGGGGGAAAACACTATGTGTTAAAGTTAAAATTAGTCTCTCTCCTCCCCCCACCTCCCTCCGTCCCTCCCTTCTTCCCTTCCTTTCTATCCCCAGAGACATAAGCAAGCACATACACTCCACAAAGAGCAAGATTAGTGTTTTGGGTAATTCAACTTTTTCTCTATTTTTTCAATTGTTTTCAACATTTCTACATGTCTTCAAAACCTAAAAGAACGGTGGGTACTGGTAGCTTATGCGTATAATCCTAGCTACTTAGATATCTGAGATCTGAAAATTGTAGTTTGAAGACAGCCTGGGCAGAAAAGTCCATGAGACTCTTACTTCCCACTAATCAGCCATAACTAACTAAATTCCACAAACGGAGCTATGGCTCCAGGTAGAGTGCCAGCCTTGAACAAAAAAGATAAGGCCCTGAGTTTAAGCCCCAGTACTGGTGTACACGTACATACATACCCATGTTCGTGCGTGCGTGCCCATGCCCACACACACACACACACACACCACACACACACACACTCATACTGAATATCTCAAATACATCTCCTGGAGTCTATTATGTGTCTGGCACTGCTAAATTCCTTTATGTGAATTATTTCCCTTAATCCTCACAAATCCTACATCTTCATCCTATGAGTCAGAAAACAATACTGAGAAAGGAGAGGAAGCCTGCCTGAGGCTACAATGCTGGCAGGAGACCAGCTGGGATTTGAACCTGTCCTGTGGCCAGGGTGCCCTGTGGCCTCTCATCAAGGCTGCCCAGGGCCCTTCTCCTGACTGTCCCCCCGACCCACCGGCCCTGACTCACCATTTGTCGGTGCTGTTGATGAGGGTAGACACCTGCTCGAGGTATTCTTTGTCGTAGACCACAATGGGTTCCGATTCGTTGATCTCCACAGGGTAGAAGATGGCATTGAGGAAGGGCAACCAGTTGATGGCGGGCGCCAGGGACTGCGAGAGAAAGAGGATGGCACGATGTGGCTGGGTTGCTTCTCTCCCTAGCTCATAGGTCCATAACACATTCCCTTGCAGATGGTGGCACTGTGCCCTCTACTTCTGCCCACAGAGAGCAATGTGGTGCTCTCTGACAGACAGTGCATGGAGAGAACGCAGCCAGCAGCAGGGCTGCCTTCTGCCAGAGCGGTTGTAGGAACCAGATGTTAAAACCCTACATGCAAGCCAGGCATGGTGGTTCATCCTGTAATCCGTGCTGCTGAGGCTGAGGCAGGAGTATCGAGAGCTCAAGGCCAATTGGGTTCTATAGTGAGACGCTGCCCCCATAACCAGCAGCTCACTCAAGTGGAACTGGGATGGAATAAGAGAATGCTGGAGCTGCTACCACCATGTAGCACGCAGCTTCTCGTAGGATTCACGCTGACGGCCACTTCTCAGGGGAAGGAAGACATGGAGCCGTGAGAATGCAGAACTGATGCTGAGCCACAGGAGCCCATGCCTTGCTTATACGCTGTGCAACCCTGAGTGAGTTAATGAGCCCCTCTGTGCCTTGGCACTGCATCTGCCACATGAGGATCATTGTACCAACAGAACAGTCTGTTCTGTTCAGCCCGGGCTTCCACAGCACCTTTCAGTGGTCAGCTTCTAGAGGTCTGGTCCACTGTGGAAGGACAGCAGTGGAGGGGCTCAACGGCCAAGTCCACACAGCGAGTTCTTCAGCATGGGAGCTAGGAAGCCAAGCGGTGACCGCAGCAAGAAAGGAGGTACCTGCCATGCATCCCATGTACCCAGGAAGCTGCAAACGTGCCCCCCCATCTCAGGCTCCTGCCTCATACACATGCCTCCCACTTCACCCACACTGGGCACCTCTGGGGCATCCCACCATTCAGGGTCCCTCTGTAACACGTCAGCACCCGTGTTCAGCACCCCTATATCTTGCCAGCCTTGCCCGAGGTTTGCTCTGTTACTGTTTTGACTATAAAGTTGTACTTTTTTTTGGCGGTCCTGGGGATTGGGCATTGTCCCTGAGCTCTTCAGATCAAGACTACCATTCTACCAGAGCCAGAATGCCACGTCCGGTTTTCTGGTGGTTAATTGGAGATAAGATCTCATAGACTTTTCCTGCCTGGGCTGGCTTTGAACTGTGATCCTCAGATCTCAGCCTCCCAAGTAGCTAGGATTACAGGCATATGCCACTGGCACCTGGCTCAAAGTTGTATCTTTTTTTCTTTTTGGTTGGTCGTGGGGCTTGAAGTCTGGGTTTGAGCTCTGTCTCTAAGCTATGCAGCTCAAAGCTAGCACTCTATTCCTTGAGCCACAGCACCACTTCTGGTTTTTTGCTGGTTAATTGTTGAAAAGAATCTCATGGAGTTTTCATGCCTGGGCTGGCTTTGAACTGCAATCGTCAGATCTCAATCTCCTGAGCAGCTAGGATTACAGACTGGGCCACTGGTGCCTCTGTCCTTGGGCTTTCTCACAGCCAGAGCTCTGCCACTTGAGCCACAGCACCATTTCCAGCCTTTTCTATGTATGTGGTAGTGAGGAATCAAACCCAGTTCTTCATGTGTTCGAGGCAAGCACTCTACTGCTAGGCCAAACTCCTGGCCCCTTGGTTGTATCATTTTTTTAAATTTATTTTTAATTTTTTATTGTCGGGGTAATGTATAGAGGGGTTACAGTTACATTCACCAGGTTGTACCATTTTTATTTTTATTTGTACCATTTTTAAACATCACAAAGTACACCATCTCAGCCATGTGGATGAGTCTAGTTCAGTTGCATTAAGGCAGAAATCTCTTGCCAAGGGCTGGGAGTTTGACCTAGTGGTAAAGTGCTTGCCTAGCATGCACGAAGACCTGGGTTCGATTCCTTGGTACCACATACATAGAAAAAAGCCGGAAATGGTGCTGAGGCTCAAGTGGTAGAGCTCTAGCCTTGAGAAAGTCCAAGGACAGTGCTCCTGCCCTGAGTTCAAGCCCAGGGCTGGCAAAAAAAAAAAAAAAGAAAGAAAGAAAAAAAAAAAGAAATCTCTTGCCAAACAAAGTCTTGTGTGTGGCACTTGCTGGTAATGGGGATTGAACTCAGGGCCTGGGTGCTATCCCTGAGCCTTTTCACTCAAGGGTGGTACTCTATCATTTGCACCACAGCTCCACTTCTGGCTTTTTTTGCTGGTTCATTCATGGTAAGAATCTAGATTTTCTTGACTGAGCTGACTTTGAACTGTGATCCTCAGATTTCAGCCTCCTGAGTGGCTAGGGCGGTGCGACTCACTGGCACCCAGTCAAACCCAAACTTTTACCTTCAACCTCTCACCTCCCCACACCCTGGAAAGCTACCAGCCCACTTTCTGCTTGTGGGAATTGGGGGCAAGGGAAATCACATAGCATCTGTTCTCTCGTGGCTGGCTGGTTTCACTTAGACAATGTTGCCGCAGAGGCAGGCACTGTAAGAGCACCCCTCCAGAGGCTGTCACCCTCCTAGGGTCACCTGGATAACTGGAGACCCAGGTTCACTCATCTCTGGATTTAAGTTTTGGTGATGCTGGGAACTGAACACAGGGCTTCGTGCATGCTATGTAGATGCACCCCACTGGGCTACACCACAGGTCATTATCTCTGGGTTTAAGAGATCTCAGCTATTGGGGAACAAAGACCTCAAGAACCAGGTGAAACTGGGGTCTGGGGAAGAGGCCTCCAAATGTGGCGGCATAAAGGCTGCCAGATAGGTTAGCAAAGTGAGGGGCTGATTGGTGCTTTTATAGGCAAATATCCTTACCAAAACTCACTGGCAACTGCCTATTGGGAAGAAAAGAGCACCAGGGTCAGGGAGCCAGTGTGCCAAGCACAAACCACCTGTATACCTGCCTGCAGTGACAACAGCTGGGAATGGGCAGACACAGGTCAGAGGCCAGCTCTGGTGAGTGAGATATTTGCCTAAATGGGGGACAGTGACATCACCCCCAAATCTCACTGCTCTATCCTTCTGAGACTCACTTGTCCTACTCCCCAAACTTCCTTCCACCTGGCTTATCCAGTTCCAGGCAGGAGGCCCTGAGGCTCATCTTTCATATCTCTGTGGCAGCAGAATTTAGGGGTATGTTCATGGGATTTGCAAATAAAGATCAACTAGGAGAGCCACCTGACCCACTGGCCAAGGCCCTAGGAAACAGACCTGGTCACACCACGTCCCTGATCACACATCCCACAATCCATGAGCTTTGGGAACCGCAGGGACGGAGACTCTGACTGAGGCACAGAATTGACGGAGAAACCACCAAGCACTCAATCCAAACTGGAGCAGGAGCTCCGTGCAGACAAGTCCCACAGCTGGAAGATAAGGAGATGTGGGTTGACCACCAGGATTTCATATGTCCTGTCTCTTGTGCTCCTAATTAAGCACATGAACCCGGCTCTGTTTCCGTGGAGACAGCTGTTTGAGTCGCCTGGGACATTCTACTGTGACTCCAACCCTCTGGGGACAGTGCTGAGCCCTGTTTTCCACATCCACAGCCAAGGAGCCCTGCTGAGCTTTAACCAACCAATGTGAAGGGGGAGGGGAAAGCTGATGCTTGTTAGCTTTAGCTCAGCTGGAGAAATGGGGCAGGGAAGGGCTCCACTGCAAGGGCTTTCAGCATGCCAGCTGCAAGAGATGGATGAGAAGAATGTATGACTTGAGACTGAAGCCATGCTACATTGTAGCAGGGAGGGCTAGCCTAGAACTCTACTGTGAAGTCTACAGTGCCTTTCCTTACCCAGGAACAAGAGCAAATGCCCGGCTCCCACAGAACAACACATTCTTTATCTCAAGGTGGAAGGATTCCAGTAACTTAGTGCTGGGGACCTGGGCAGGGATACCAGACACGAAAGTGATGAGGCTTCTACTTCGCAAGTCAGTTTACAACATGAAATTTCAAGCTTGTCACCATGTCTGTCCTCTCAATCTGATGGGCAGGCCAGGCTCCTTTAAATGTTAGAATTATGCTGCTGCTATTAATGATGATGATTTTTGGTGCCAATACCAGGGTTTGAAGTTAGGGTCCTATGCTCTTGTTTGACATGGCTGGTGTTCTACCACTTGAGCCAGACTTCTACTTAGGGCTTTTTGCTGATTAATTGGCTCTAAGTTTTGTGGATTTATCTGAGCATACTGCTTTGGAATTATGATTCTTAGATCTCAGCCTCCTGAGTAGCTAGGATTGTAAGTGTGAATCATTGGAACCCAGCTAGATTTTTTTCCTTTTTGGCCAGTTCTGCAGCTTGAACTCAGGGCTTCAGCACTGTCCTTGAGCTTTCTTAAAGACACTGCTCAGCAACTTGAGCCACAGCACCACTTCCGGCTTTTTCTGTATATGTGGTACCAAGGAATCAAACCCAGGGCTTTGTGTGTGCTAGGCAAGTACTCTACCACTAGGCCACACTCTGTGCCCCTAGACTTTTTTTTTTTTTTTTTTTTAAATAATAACATCTGCCCATTTCTCCTTGGTGACATTGCATTTTTTTTTTTTTTTTTTTTTTTTTTTGTCAGTCCTGAGCTTGAGTGCAGGGCCTGAGCACTGTCCTTGGACTTTCCTCAAGGCTAGTGTTCTACCATGAGCCACCGCACCACTTCTGGCTTTTTCTATGTATGTGGTACCGAGGAATCGAACCTGGGACTTCGTGCATGCTAGGCAGGCACTCTACCTCTAGGCCAAACTCCCGGCCGACACTGCATATTTTTGAGCTGTCTTCAAAGGCCCTGTGACTTAAAGATGTGTGCTAGTGGCTCAGGCACGTACACAGCCTTTCTTCCTTTCCATAGAAGAGAGGATCCCAGGGGCAGAATCCAGTGGCTGCACGGGCTGAGGTGCTTGGGGTCGCCCTGCCCCTTCACTGGACATCACGGACAGCAGCATGGCTACCAACGCAGAGCCACAAGACTACTCAGGCTGCTGAGAGCTGCTGGCCACAGTAAACCAAGTTATATCACATGGGCATTTCCCCCTATCTCCTGGCCTGCTGTGGAAACCTGCCACATGGTGCCTGCTGTAGACTACCGACCTCCATAACAACCCACTGGCTGGGTACCACTTCCCCAAGGGACATGCAGGCAGATAGCTGGACCAGCAGGAGGTGGGACACCCATCAACCTGTCTATTACACAGCCATCTTAGACTCACCACTCTGAGCCTCTCCCCTCCTGAGTCACTATGTAATGTAATGACAGAGGAACTGTTCTATTCCCAGAAAAGCATAAAAGCAAGGCGTGAGGGGGAATCTAGGTGCATCTATCTGATGAAGGAGGAAACAGGGAAGAGCAGACAGACAGAATCTGGCTGGAAGAGGGGACAGAAACACATGGAGAGGCATCCCTGGAGCCTTGGCCCTGGTATCCTCTCAGTGGATAAGGCCCACCTTCCTAGATGAGGTGAGACACAGCAAGATCACCAGAGGTCTCTCTCAGGCGTGCTCTGAGACCTGGAGTCCAAGACAAGGCTAGGAGGAAAGAAAGTAAAAAGAAAGCTGGAGCAGCTCCTGGAGGGCAGCCTGTGGCAGAGGCGACCTGTGGCAACAGCAGGCTTCTCTCGATGGGCTCCACCAGTCAGAGAGCTCATGTCTGACACCCAGTTCCACCTCCTGGGTGACGCCAGGGGATGTGAGTCAATCCCAAGTCCAGTGCTCAACTCCTCTGCCATAGAGGAGTCCCTATCCCTGATGGAGTCATTTATCCTCCTGGCTTAGAAAAGGGATAAGCAAGAGCAGAAGTCATAGCTCACACTGATCTAGTGCGTCCAGTCCCCAGGATGGATGTCCTGACCATGCGTACTAACATGGAAATGTCAGCCTACAAGACAGCCTGGCATGGGGCAAGAATCCAGCTGTGGAGTCACTAATTGCCATGTGCTTTTCAGCAGACAGCCTGACCTCTCTGAGCCTCAGTTTTCCCACCTGTGAACTGGGCAGAATCACCACAAACCATCCCTCCTTCACCGAAGGGTTTCAAAGATCTGACAAAGTGGGTGGAAAATACCCGGCTCTCTCCCTCTCTCTTCCCAGCACGCTGCCCGGAGCCCTGGGTGAGCTGGCACTCAGTTACCTGCAGCTGGGCAGCTGTGACTTTGTGGTAGATGAGCTCTTCATCCCGGCGCTTCTCTTGAGGGATGGTGATGTTGGCTAGTGCTGTCTCGAAGTCCAGGATCTGCTGCATTTGAGGCCGGATGGCATCCTCGTCCCCTCCGCCCAGCAGCTTCCCTAGCTGGACCATGTAGTTCAGGTATCCGGTCAGCACCTGTGGGGACCAAAATGCTGGTGGCTACCACCTTCTGCCAGCAGACAGCACAGGTGACCCACGGAACCTGTGGGAAACAGCCTCGAGAATGATTCTGGTGCTGGGTCGGGTCACTGGCTCCCCTGGGCTATCTTTCTGCTCTCTTCTGAGCCACCCTCCACACAGACAACTCCCCAGATCTGTGTTCAAATGCCCCTTGCCCAGCTGCCACAGTGTGTGACCATGCACCTACTATGAGGTCAGTGAATGACTGCCAGCCCTACCGGACTTGGAGCCCTGAGACTTAGACAGGCGCACAGCCATCTTTTCTACCCCTTAAATCCTGCATCAGATGCACAGAGGGGGATTGCTCAGGGTAGTGGGTGGAATTCAGCCTTCCTGAGTCAGCATGGGAGAAAGTCTAGTCTTTGGAGGAGATGGCTTCCGCCCTTACCACTTACAGGCTGTGGGACCTTGAACAGGTCACTTAGTGTCTCTGAGCCTTACTCTCTCCTATGAAAAGCAAGGTAAAACTGATACTTGACAGAAGAGATCGGTCTGTATGTGCCAGGATATTGGGAGGGTGAGATGGGATATATATACCAAGATCTAATGTCCATGCATAGTGGGGCTACTCACCAATGACACCTAGCTGGTGTCCTCTGGGCCTACATGCTGGGTTACTCCATGTCACCCTCCCTCACTCTCAGCCCCACCCTGCAGAGACCTGTCCGGGCAACTGAGGGTACAGGCCAAGGGGAGGAGAAATACAGAGGGGAAGGCTGGGCTGGGCACACTCACCTTTTCGTTTTCGGTTTTGTTCAGGTAATAGTCTCTGGAGGGTAAGCCCAGGCCAGACTGGTCCACCTGGAGAGAGTGGCAGGAATGAGAGGTAGTCCCCTGCTGCCCGAGCCTGTGTCTCCCATCCTCGAGACAGCTGGCACATGCACTGGGTGGGGGAGGTGCACTGCAGGTGTCAGCAGTAACCCAAGCTGGTAACTAATGCCACTGATGGGTGATGGGGCAGGTTCACCCCTGCCCAGGCACAGGGTCACCCCATGGACTCTGGGTCCTTCTAAGGGCTGGACAGGGCTTCCTCCTCTCTTAGCGCTTCCTGGTCTCAGCCAAGAGCCCTCATTTCACCCAACATTACCGTGTGGTTCAGAGCCACAAGGCTGTGGTTACTTAACTTCTTTGATTATTGTGATCCTTATCTTTGAAATATAAGAAACAGCCAACCTTCAGAGGTAGAATGAGCATTGTAGGAGCTAATGCCAGGAAAGGGCACACGGGCCAGGGGCTCCTCATAATGCCACTGGAGCCTTCTGACCACCCCTGACACGTCAGCTCAGCCTATTGGGTTTATTTAGAAATTCTGACTCAGAGAGGCCAAACTACTTACCTAAGTTCACATAATGAGTGAGTGGCATAGATGGACTGGGGGACTCAGCCTTTCTGACCCTGGGTCTGGGGTTCCCCTGGGCGAGCTGAGGCTCTGATAGACATGAACTCAAGTTCATTTGAAGCAGAGCCACAAAGATCAGAGGCCACGGCCAAAGCGTGTGTGTGTGTGTGTGGGGGGGACTTTCACTATGTCTTAAAGTTGACTTTGCTGAAATCATTCCCTTTGTCACAGGGGGCCACCTTTCAAGGAAATGGTGGCTTACCCTTTGTGCTGCCTTGCCTGACAAATCTTACCACTGGGGGGCAGCAAGAAACAACCCAGGCTCAGAGAGCAGCGCCAGTGCAGGGTCTGGGCTGAGTTTCCTTTCTGGTATGGCTTCCTCACCTGGATCACGTTGCTGTTGGAGTTCTTGGAGTCGGCACTGACATAGACGGAGAAGAAGGGTGAGGTACGGTAGTGGGCTGTGACCACCTGCAGAGTGTCCTGGAAGTTGTCCTTGGCCCAGGGACCTGTGATGTTCCAGCCTCCCAGCTGTGGGAGGAAGCAACAATGGTGGGGGGTAGAGGTGAGGACCCTGGCCTCTGGGTACCTCCAGGGCAAAGGGAAGGACAATCTTCACTGAAGTCTCTGGTGAGCTCAACACATCTACATGGAGCAAACACCTATCTTTACCAAGTCAACCAAGAATCCATGTGGGGGGGGGACAGTGGGAGGGAGGATATAGGGGAGGGGGAGGGATGGGTTGAAATGGGGAGAGAGGCTGGGAGCATGGCCTTGTGGTAGAGTGTTTGCCTAGCATGCATGAAGTCCTGGGTTCGATTCCTCAGTTACCACATACACAGGAAAAAGCCAGAAGTGGTGCTGTGGCTTGAGTGGTAGAGTGCTAGTCTTGAGAAAGTTCAAGACCCTGAGTTCAAGCCCCAGGACTGGCAAAAAAAAAAAAAAAAAAAGAAAGAAAGAAAAAGAAAAGAAAAGAAAAAAAAATCAAAAGACCAGACCCAAAGTTCAATTGTGCCTAGGGGGAAAAATGCTCCATACTGTCTAACAAGATGGGTAAATCATGATTTCAGTTTCTCAAACTTGAAATTAAAATAAAAACCCATCTTAGTCCTCCCTTACTTAATATATGCTTGTACATGGACAGAAAGGAGGCCAGGGACAGCCATTAACCTTGACTCCTCTCACTGAACTAGGACCCTCAGGCAGCACAGGCACCCAGAAAACTTCCTTGCCATCTGTTCTTGCCAGGCAGCCTGAACAGTCTCAGGCTGCCCTCCTGGAGTCTGAGCACAAGTGCCAGGGATGTGTCTAGGAAGAAGGACCCGTTCCCCTTTCCAGAATTAACGGGAAACCTACCTCCTCACCTGGATGGATCTATATCCAAAATGGTACAAGTGTGTACACACACACACACACACACACAAGCACACCATGAGAGGGAAAGGAATAGCACAGAGGAAGATTTGCCATGAATATGGTCCCATCCACATGGATGCCCCAAGAGACACATGCAGACACAGACATCCACATCCGATGCTGCTATACAGCCCCGCACAATACACATAAACACATTCCCCGTAGCCCCCAAACCTAGCCACAGAGACAGAAACAGGCTCAGCAGGGAGTGGGGGCTGAGAGCTGGGCGGGAGCCGGGGCGTTGAGGTCTGCCCCAGGGACAGACCTTCTCGATCAGCTCCATCAGGGGCTTGGCCCTCAGCTCCTCTATCCTGGTCTCGTTCATACACGCGTGGTAGTATACTTGGGCCTTCCTCTCTGCCTCGCTCACGCTGGCTGTGGAGTTTTCTAGAATGACAAGAGATAGTCGAGTTGTGATGTGCCCTCATTCCCTCCCTGGCTCTGGGTTAAGTCCTTCCGGAGGCTTGGGTACTCCCAGTTGTGCAGCAGAGCCCCTCTTCTTCCCCTGGCTGAGGGACCAGGATAAAACTCAGTCCTAGGGTATTAGTGCTTCTAGGCAGAGCTGGTATACTGGAGGTGCCTCCTGAATTCTAGCTGACTTGCAGGGCAGAAGGGTGCACTGTATTTCCCCCCCTCCAATGATGGGCTTATCAGTAGATCCTTGGGAGGGTCACCCAGGTCTGCCAGCCTACACAGAGCACACACAACTCTGCCCAGTGCATGGGACAGAGCTCTGTGGTGGTTGCCGGATATCAGATGACCTTTCTTAGGAGAAAGACTGGAGTTTGAGTGGTGCTTGAAAGGCCTCATTCATTATAAATTAATTTTCCGCTTCCTCCTCAGTCAGGTGCGTTTGCCAGACTGACTGACTATGCAAAGGACTGGTTTCTACCTGCACTCTGCTGGGACCAGCAGCCTCACCTCCTAAAGCTCTCAGACCTAGCCATAGACTCCAGGAGGCTCCCTCTATCTCCTCCTCTTCTTCCCCCACAGCACCTGGTCCTCATTCCCCCTGCTGGAGTCCACACAACCATGCATAGAGCCTAGGATGCTCCCAGCTACATCCAGGGAAGGTGGCCACTTCCTGCCACTCAAACCCTCATAGCCTCCTGCTATGTGTTGAGGCGCCAGTGTCCCGAATCCTGGTATCTGAGCTCCACTCCAGTTCACTCTGATCCTTAGCCCATCTGTCTGACTCCTCTAGGATCCTCACTGTCATTTTACATTCATTTCTTTCTGACCCTGAAACCCCTTATTTTGCTTCCTTCCAAGACCTCCCCTACTCATCTCCCTGAGAGATAGTCTTCTGGTAGGATTCTATGCATTCAGCCATTGGACAGATACTAAATGCCAGACACTGTGTAATTCTGGGGACACAAAGTACATACAAAGCTCCTACATAGGAAACCTTGGTACTCTGAATATCTACCTGGTGCCAGGCAGTGGGCTGGGCATAGAGCATTACAGACAATCTGAGACCAGTACCTGGTGGAGCTCATGGCCTAAAAAGGACATAAATCTGCCAAAGAACCACCCCCCTCCCTCAAGCACCACCTGCAGACATCCTATTTAAGCTGCACTTCTAAGATGAAAAAGGTGTTCATTAGATAGAGGCCAGGGGAAAGAGCACTGGATGGTGGAGCAATGCACTCCAGGGCTAAGGCAGGAGGCTTAAAAAGGCACACTGTATAAAAAAAAAATATTCATTTGCTGGGTGCTAGTGGCTCACGCTTATACTCCTGGTTATTCAGGAGGCCGAGATCTGAGGATCACTGTTCAAAGCTTGGTCATGTTTGTGGACACAAAAGTCCATGAGACTTTTTATCTCCAGTTAACCACCAGAAAGCCAGAAGTGCTGTTATGACTCAAAGTAGTAGAACATTAGCTTTCAACTGAAGGTCTCAGGGACAGCATCCAGGCCCAGAGGTCAAGCCCCATTATCGACAAAAATAAATAAATTAATTAAAAATTTTAATTTGTCACAGCCACTTGGTGCCAGGGCACAACTCATTTCCTGACCAGTCTTTCATCAGCTTCCCCAGCCCTCACTGCAAAGAGCTCCCCATCCCTGGGTCTGGCTATGGTTGTCACTGGTCAAAGAACAGAAGCCCCATTCTCATTGGAGCTAGAGTGATGGGAAAGGGAGATCTAGAGCTCTTGGGGGAAAAGTGGCTCTAGGGGGTGCACACAGCTTTAGAGAATACCAGATTGGGGCTGCCAATCTCTGAAAACACCTGTGTGTCTCCCGGGCCGCAGGGAACCATGAGAGGAGGCCTCCTGGAGACAGAGGACAGAACCTGGGAGCACCAGGGCCTTAGACCCAGGAAGCAGAGAAGGGTATGCAAAGGGGCAGCTCCCATTCCCAGGGGCCTCGTCTCCATGGCAACACTTCCTGGCAACCAGTTTCTCAGAAGAGAAAGCAGGAGGGCCTTCGGGTTCTCAGGCCCTTGGAAGCCTATGTCATACCCACCTCTAGCCTTGACTCTGAAATATCAGGGTGAGAGGACGTGCTCTGCACTGGCTCAAGAAAGAACCTGGCATCTTCCTCCCCCAGGCTCCCCCCGCCCCCCGCCAACCCCAGAGAGGAACTGCCAGGCCGTGCGATTCTGGGTTCAAGCTCCAGGCCTCTTGACCCTTTGTCCCAGGTACCTGGAGGGAGAGAGAAGGCCTGGTTCCAGCAGAGCCTCCCTCTCCATTTTCCCCACAAGGCTCCAAGTATTTCCTTCATTGAAAGTTCAAGATCAGCTCTGGCAAAGAGACCCTCAAAACAAAATCGAACAAAAGGGTTTGGGACCTAGCTCAAGTGGTAGGGTGCTTGCCTGACTTGCACCTCTGGATTCCCTCCCTAGTATTGCAAAAAAAAAGAAAAAAGGAAAAAAAAAGCTCCTCTGCAGCCTGGGTCCTGCTGCCTGGCTCACACATGACTATGAAATCCCTGTGCTGGCAGCTGCCAGGCTGGTTGTACAGACACGGGCCTGAGTGCACAAGGCTGGCAGCTCAACAGGGAGGCAGCGAGGGAACGGTCACAAGAGCATCTAATTACACACAGGGGTGACCATGAAGAGAAAGTGCAGGAAGCCAGGAAAGGCCGGCAGGAGGCCAGGAAAGGCGCCTGAGGAAGCCACACGTGAGCCATAGACTGAAGGACAAGGTCAGGATGGATGGAGAGTGTTGGAGCTAGGCTTGGCCTGCCTCGCCTGGCTCTACAGCTCTGGATTCCCAGAATCAGCACTGAATGGGCACATTAAGGCTCAGTGACAGACAACAAACAGAGGCGGCTCACTGGTACCTCCCTGTGGAAATGGGCCAGTGTCGTCTTGCCTCCTTTGATCTCCTCTCAGCCCACAGAGACCTACAGGGACAGCTCACAGCTCTCCTCCTCCTTGCCTTTCTCACTCGAGTGAGGAGGTTCCTGCATTAGACCTGGTGATTCAAGATCAGGACCTGGTGGTGGCAGAATGGCAGGAGGCACTCAACATAGGAGACAGAGAAGCAGAGAAGGGCAGCACACTTCCTTAGGCTGGGTGAGGTGCTGCTTGCTAGGATTGGCAGCCTGGGCAAGATGGGGAGGAAGTTAGGAAGCAGGGTAGGGACAGTTCCATCTGAAGCCCCTCTGGGCTGGCCTTAACAGGCATTTGGGAGATGGGGACATCATCGGGAGACCAATGGAATAAAAATTGTTTGGCATTCTGGGATCAGACAACAAGGTAGCCAACTTCCTACGGATTTTCAAGTTTCAGAAACTTCTACAGTCACTTCATCTGAGTCTCCAGTTACTTCTGGGGAAGAAGCAGACACTTTTCTGTGTTCTACAGAGTTGAGGTCTGGGGTCCAGAGGCCTGGGAATTCCATAGCCTCCTTCATCCAGCCAGGAGTACTGGAGCCATTGAGTCCATATCAGGGTTGGACCCGTATTTGTTTTAGATAAAACCCTAGGTTCAGCTGAGACATTGAGAGGCGTGGGGAGCTGCAGCCTTCAAGGGGAAGGGAGAGCTGATAAAGAAGGCATCTCATAGTGCAGAAGAAGAGAAGGAAGAAAAACACCGTGGCCACTTCCCGGTGCCCTGCAGGCCAGGCCTGTGTTAGATTTCATCATCATACAACACAAGACAGGCAGGGGTGTCACATCAGCATTATCAGCCCGTTAGGGAGAGAAGGAAAATAAGGTCCAGAACAGCAAAGGAACCACTTACAAAAGCAGTGCTAAGAAGCTGCATATGCTAGAATCTGAACTCAGGCATTCTGACACTTCCCTAAGAAAGTCACTGCCTACTGTGTGTATGTGGGGGGGAGGACACACAATGTGTGTGGGTACACATTACCACAACATCACCACATTAGCTTTAACTATAGGCAAGCAGTGGTTTCATGAGTGAGTGGCTAAGGCCAGAGCTTGAGCCCAAGTCGATCTGCTTTTCTGGCTATTCCTGTAAGCATGCCTAGAATCCAGTAAGGGCTCCTGGCCTGGATGCTGTGGACATCTCTCCCTCGTCTTGAATCAATGGATCCATTCCCCTAAGGAGAGGGGTCCTGCTGCTGCAAGCCCACATAGAAGTGGTTACAGGACAGAGCCTCCACGATGCAGGAAGAGGAAATGAAGCCGGCCAGCAAATCTGGAGAAACATCAAAACCAAAATACAAGAGCTGATACAGGGTGACACGACTCATGCCAAATCACTGACGTGGGCACTAGTCATGCGAGTGGAACATTCTGTTATTACTTCTCAGGGAGACTGGTGTCCTGGAGAGAAGGAAGGCAGACAGCCAGCTCTTAGTTTGTGATGCTAGGAACTAAAACCATGGGCCTCACACACGTCAGACAGGCGGTGCTTCCCCTAAGCTACCTCCTCAGCCCTCAGCTAATTTTTCCTTTAAGGAATCTGTGCTGCTTCAATAATAACACATGCATTATTGTTATTTTTTTTCTTTACATATTATTATTTTTTTGTCAGTCATGGGGCTTGAACTCAGGGCCTACGCACTGTCCCTGAGCTTTTTTTTTACTCAAGGTGGTCACTCTACCACTTGAGCCACAGCTCTATTTCCAGCTGTTCAGTGGCTAATTGGAGATAAGTGTCTTCATAGACTTTCCTATTCAGAGTGGTTTGAGCTGTGATCCTCAGATCTTATCCTCCTGGGTAGTTAGGATTACAGGTGTGACCCATGGGAACCGGGCTATTTTTTTTTTTTTTTTTTGGTCTTAGGACTTAAACTCTGGATCTGGGCGCTGTCCCTGAGCTCTTTAGCTCAAGGCTACTGCCCCACCTCCAGAGCCATAGCATCACTTCCAGTTTTCTAGTTTTCTAATTGAGGATAAGAGTCTCAACGACATTAGTGCCCAAGCTGGCTTTGAAGCGTGATCCTCAGATCTCAGCTTCCTGAGTAGCTAGGATTACAGGCGTGAGCCACCGGCACCTGGCTTGGGCTATCTTTTAAAAACACACATTCATCTTATAGTATGATATCATAAACATGACAGGTGCACACCTGACAGGCTCAAGTCCCAGCAAAGCTACCAGACAGAGGAAGCAGCTTTAAAAAGATGGGGGATGGGTCAGAGCTAAGCACAACTGGAAAGCCAACGGCAAAGCCAAGTTTAAGGGGTACTGGCCAGCCAGTTGCTTCCCTTAAGGAAAAGCTGCCACAGAGCCTACACAGACCACCCACAGGAGCTTAGAGACACTTTTCTGTGTTCCACAGTGCTGAGGTCACCTTTCCACCAGACTGCCAGGACACACACAGTGGCACCAGGCCCGGGCCAGCCCACCTGTGCCAGATCCGCCTGGACCTCCTCTCCAGTAGCCATGATTCACTCATCAAAGAAAAGCCAGGCTTGCCCAAGGCCACACAGCAAGAGCAGGGGAACATCTGTCCTCCCTGGCCACGGATCTCATCCACATTGGCACACTGAATGTCCCTCCTCTTCTCTCGCCAAGCCAGAGCCAACTCCAGACCACACTGGAGGGGTATCAGCATCCTGTTTGTCCTAGTGACCCTGGTTGGCGCCTTTCTGTAGCCTGCTGGCTGGCTGTTCCTCTGTGTTGGGAAAAGCTGAAGTCAGTCTGGCTTTAAACCCAAGAATGCAGTGGCCACATGCCTGCGATTATTTTTTTCCCCACTTGTTACCTATTCTTTGAGGTGGTTCCAGGTACCAATACTCTAAGAATGAAGGCCACCCATGAGGAACTATCTCTTGACTAGCTCCCAGGAGTGAGGCTGGGACAGGGAACCTGGGATATGCCTTGGTGGGGTGGGGGGAAGCGGGCGGGGAACTGACATGGAGGTAAAGCCAGCTCTGTGATCTACAGAGCTCAGCCAGGCAGCTACATTCCACTGCTCTCCAAAGCAGGACCATGTTGGACCTCTCTACGAGCACAAGTGTTGATGCCCCATAGCTGGGCTGAATCCCAGCTCCATCATTTCTAGGCAACATGCTTCTTCTGCCTCTGTGGGCCTCATCTGTAAAATAGGTCTATCTGGTGTTGTTGTGGCACACCTCGAGAATTAAATGAAATAGCATAAATAAGAAAGTATGTGTGTCACCCTGTACCATTTTCCCTAATAACAAAAAACAGAATAAACATTGGCTTATTCTTAGAGTATGCTTCCTAATGATCTGAGTTCAAGTCCATCTTACAGAGACCCCAGGAGGCTGCTGTTCTTTTTTTTTTCGGGGGGGGGGTCAGTCCTGGGCCTTAAACTCAGTGCCTGGGCACTGTCCTTGGACTTTCTCAGGGATAGTGCTCTACCACTTGAGCCTCAGCACCACTTCTGGCTTTTTTCTATGTATGTGGTACCAAGGAATCAAATCCCGGTCTTCATGCATGCTAGGTAAGCACTCTACCACTAGGCCAAACTCCCAGCCCCTGGTGTTCTTTTTGTAGTAGCTCAGTAGCTTGTTATGAAAAACATCACTTGGAACTTACTCAGTACCACCAAGCTAAGCACTTTGAATATCACATGCAAATCTGTACTCATCACAGCCTTAGGTATAAGGAGCTACCAAAGTCACCATTTCACAGAGATTAGAACTAAGTACAAGAGAGCCGGGCCTCTGGTCAGCAGCCACACTAGCATATGGGCCTCACAGTTCTGCAGGATGGTCTCTTGGTGCTCTGAGACCCTGGCCTTGTGGTCAGGGCCTTAATGGCCTGGTTCCGAATGTTCTAAGCCTGCTTGGAACAGCCACAACTTGACCCTAGGGGACCGCGTGGATGTAAGGATACAGGTCAAGACTGGAGACTACTTTTCACAAGTTCTGCCAAGTTAAGGCCAGGCAGGGTG
Organism: Megascapheus bottae; assembly: GCF_031878675.1. NCBI lineage: Eukaryota > Metazoa > Chordata > Mammalia > Rodentia > Geomyidae > Megascapheus > Megascapheus bottae. The sequence continues at coordinate 72,178,670 of NC_143514.1, read as the reverse complement.
GGATGGGCTTAGATCCAAGGTTTTCTCTGATAAGAACTAGCTCGGGAAGTAGTAGGGTCAGAACCTGTGGCCACAAGGCACAGGGCCAGCTCAGGGACAAACCAAGAAGTCAGACAGTTTGTCTACCTTTCTTTCCTACCTCCTATCAGTGCTAATGGCTCACCAGGAGGTGTGCTCTTGGCAAAGTCTCTTAACATCTCTGAGCCTCAGTTTCTCCATTTAGAAAATAGGAATGAAAATCCCTAAATTGCCAGGTGCCAGTAGCTCCTACTTGTAATCCTATTTAAGAGGGTGAGAACTAAGGATGGAGGTTCAAAGCCAGCCCAAGCAGGAGACTCTTATCTCTAATTAACCATCAAAAAGGTCGGAAGTGGAGCTGTGGTTCAAGTGGTAGAGCACTATCCTTGAGCACAAAGCTTAGGGATAGCACCTAGGCCCTGAGTGCAAGTCTCATGGCATAATAAGCAAGCAAACAAATAAACAAATAAGAAAATCCTGCTGGGCACAGTGGCTCACACGTGTAATCTTAGCTACTCGGGAGGCTGAGATCTGAGGATCTCGGTTCATGAAAGTCAGAGAGACTCTTATCTCCAATTAACCACCAGAAAACCAGAAGTGGTGCTGTGGCTCAAAGGGTAGGGCAGTAGCCTTGAGCTGAAGAGCTCAGGGGACAGGCCCAGGCCCAGGGTTCAAGAAAAAAAGAAAAAAATTCCCTAAATCTCAGGGTTGCAGCGAGGCTGAAACGGAGCAACTACAAAGGGTCTAACACTGTGTCCAGCATGCAGAGGACTCGCTAGGTCAGACTCTTTCCTGCTTTCCTTCAGGTCCTCCTGTCCTGTTGTCTAGCAAGGTGGGCAGGGGCCCTTATCCCTGGAGGGGTATAAGAAAGGCATATGACTGGGAACCAGGCTTGTCCTGCCCTGTCATCTCAAGGTCCTCCCTCAGTTTCCTTGTCTATGGAATGAGGTGAGCAATACCCTACAGGACCATTGCGACCAGGTTACAGAACAGCTCTGTAGACTGTGCTGTGCAAGGTCAAAGGTTACAGCACATACCGTTGATACAATTGGCAACCACCCCTCTCCCCCATTAGCACGTTAGGATTGAAAGTTCCGAGGAGACTGCCACTAAGGTTAAGGAAGAACCACGCATGCTCAGGACCCATAGAGTTCAACACTGTAAAATTACTCAAATTTACCCATACAGTTTGAGCATGCAAACTTGGCACCACATAAAGTAGCTAGCTACATTACTGCCACAGTAGGCATTGATGCTACTCACCCAAAGCTAGATTTCATGTTCTTTATCTCAAATACTATGGGTAGTGACTCCTTTTCCTAATAATTTCACCTGCCTGCACTAAAGCCATACTGCCCCTTTCGACAAAGCTCAGATTTTTCACTTTGTCTTAAACTAAGCATGTGAGTACTTGCCTTTTATTTTGTGGGTCACGGGGCTTGAACTTGGCCTGGACACTGTCCCTAAGCTCTTCAGCTCAAGACTACCTCCCTACCCTTGAGGCAAGCCACACTTCCCATTTTTTCTAGAGGTTAATTGGAGATAAGAGTCTCAGGTTCTTTTTTGACTGGATGGCTTTGAACTTTGATCCTCAGATCTCAGCCTTTTTTTTTTTTTGCTAGTCCTGGGCTTGAGCTCAGGGCCTGAGCACTGTCCTTGGATTTTTCTCAAGGCTAGAGCTCTACCACTTGAGCCTCAGCACCACTTCCGGCTTTTTCTAAGTATGTGGTACCGAGGAATCAAACCCGGGTCTTCGTGCATACTAGGCAAGCACTCTACCACTAGGCCAAACTCCCGGCCCCAGATCTCAGCCTTTTGAGTAGCTAGGATTACAGGCATGAGCCACTGTGCCAGGCTTGGTTATTTTTGAAAGAGTCTTGTTTTTGGCCCAGGCCAGCCCTAGACTGCCATCATTCTAGCTTTTATTTGGTTGAAATAGGGTCTCTTTGAACTCTCTGCTCAGGGTGACCTTGAACCAATCTTCCAGATGTCTGCCTTTTAGTAGGCATGAGCCACCATACCCAGCTGAATTTGCCCTCTTTTAGATACCTTCTCCTCTTTTACCTACTAGTATGCTCAGGTTTTTTGTTTTGTTGTTTTTGCTTTTGTTTGACAGTCCTGGGGCTTAAACTCAGGGCCTGATCACTGTCCTTGAACACTTCTTGCTCAAGGCTAATGCTCTGCCACAGTACCACTTCTGGCTTTTTTTCTCAGCATGTGGTACCCAGGAATTGAATCCAGGGCTTTATGTATGCTAGGCAAGCACTCTACCAATAGGCTATGCTCTTGGTCCTGAAGGTTTTTTAATTTTTTAAAAAATTTATTTTTATTAAATAGTGTACATAACGGTTTTAATTCCAGAAATCAGGTTATGAAGACAATGTCACCCTGATCAATCTCACCCTGCCCACTGTTCTGTTTTATTATTTGTTCCAAAACTGGTACTAGAACTTGATACCTGACGCTTTTGCTCATCGGCTAGCACTCTACCAACTGAGCTATGCTTCCAACCTCTCATCATTCTCTGAAGGAATTCTGAAGAATAGTATTTGTTGAGTCTAAGTTTTCCCCAGTGGACAAATGAGTTAGACTTTAATAGTCTGGCCTCTCCCAGCACTGAGGGTCTCAGCAAAGGTCAACAGGAAAGGCAGAGGGCCAGGTCCCAGCTTTCAGGGGATTTGAGGCAAGAGGTCTGTGGTTCAGTCTGAAATTGGGACTCCTTTCTTTATTCCTGCAAATATTTGATTTCTGCAAACATTAACCAGGAATGCTGCTGTAAACAAGACACTCATGGGTACTAACCTGAACATAACACCACCAACTTCAAGGTCAGAAGGACTTTGGTCACACAGCTTATCCTGCAAGGCTGGTTCAGGAGGCCAAAGAGACTAACTCTGATGAGCTGTTGTTACAACTTCCATTGATTCACAATCTTCGAACATGAGCTGTTCTATCTACCCTTTGCCTTCAAAGCTCAGTCAAGATTTAAGGTGCAACTTGAAGCCACAGAATAACAACTAGGGCTACCAAGCTGCTCCCACTCCAAAGTCTGTGGCCTTTCTAGCCCGCCCTGCCTCTCCTCTGAGCAGGCCCGGGCGGCTGGCAGGTTTAGCAGACTTGGCCCATTTGCCCAGTCTCCTGTTGGCACTTACCCAGCAGGTGTTTGATGATGGCTTGATTGTGCTCCCAAAGGTTGCTGAAGGTCCCCCAGCGGGAGTGGCCGTCAGGTACAGGGTTGGCCTTGATCCAGCCCCCACAGGCATAGCTGAAGAAGTCCTGGCAGGGGTCCACGGAGGGGTCCATGGAGCTCAAGATGGAGCTGGTCACTGAGACGCAGGCCTCGCTCAGACATACTGGAGGTGTTCCTGGAAGGGGACAAAAACCAGAGGGCAGTGAAGTGGGGCAGGCCAAAGGTTCCAGGAGGGCAGCACAAGTGGCCTAGGGCCCCAGGGACACAAACCTACCCATAAGCCTAACTAAAAGTTTGGAATTGGGTGGTCATTAGACCCCATATGATTTGGGAGATTTCAGCTCTCTCAGCTTACAAAAGAAGACCTTGGTTTAGTGGCCTAAAACTCTTGGGTCCCTAGAATGAAGGGGTGTTTCTCATAATCCTCCCAGAGTGACTCCCTGGCTTTCTTCTGTTCTTTTTTTTTGTACTGGAGATTGAACTCAAAGCCCTGTACATGGGCTGGGAGCTTGGTCTAATGGTAGAGTGCTTTGCCTAGCATGTACCAAGACCCTGGTTTGATTCCTTGGTACCACATACACAGAAAAGGCCAGAAGTGATGCTGAGGCTCAAGTGATAAAGCTCTAGTCTTGAGAAAGCCCAAGGACAGTGCTTAGGCCCTGAGTACAAGCCCTGGGACTGGCAAAGGAAAACAACAACAACAAAAAAAACACCTTATACTGTACCACTTGAACCATACCCCATCCAGGACTTCTGCTTTTAGAGAGGATTTCTCACTTTTTCCCAGGCTGACTCTGGACCATGATCCTCCTCCCTATGCCTCCTTAGTAGCTAGAATTATAAGTATGTGCTACAGTGGTCACATTGTTGTTGTCACTGTTTGTTTTTGTGACAGTGGGGTTTGAATGCAGGGCTTGTGCTTGCTTAGCAGACATTCTAGCACTTGAACCACACATCTAGCCCTTTGGTTTTTCAGTAACTTTTTTTTTCCCCAGGTAGAGTATAAAATTTTTGCTCGGCTAAATGCAAATGGAGACTCCCTTCTACCTATGGCCTCCACTGAAGCTGAGATCACAGGCAGGCATCACCATGCCCAGCTCATTGGCTCATTGTTCTCATCTCTACCTCCTAAGTAGCTGGAGTACAGATATGAGCCATTGCACCTGGCCAGGCTTTTTTTTTTTTAAACTGGTCCTGGGGCTTGAACTCAGTGCCTTCTTTTGTTTAAGGTTGGAGCTCCACCACTTTGAGCCACAGTATCACTTCTGGCTTTTTCTTTGTATGTGGTACTGAGGATCAAACCCAGGTCTTCATACATGCTAGGCAAGCACTCTACTACTAAGCCACCTTCCCAGCCTTTTTTTTTTTTTTTTTTAAATTGAGGTCTGGCCTTTTCCCTGCTGGCCTCCAACTGTGATCCTCTTATCTCTACCTTCCAAATAGCTGGGATTATAGGTATATACCACCATGCCCAAGCCCTCACCAGATTTTTGTTATTCTCTGATATAAAATAAATTCATTTATTCATACATTCATGTATTCAACAAAATAAGGGTGTTCTGGGTTCTTTGCCTAGTACTGTGTGTGTGTGTGTGTGTGTGTGTGTGTGTGTGTGTGTGTGTGTGTAAGAGAGAGAGAGAGAGAGGGAGAGAGAGAAGGTAGAGAAAGATGAGGAATATAGAAAGCAAAGTCCTTTTCTTCAGGAGCTAATAATTCATTTAGGGACACATATACATGTAAGAGTTAGATGACAACAGTTGGAGAAACTGCCATTCATTCTATGCAAAACAGAGTAAACACTGACTCTATGCTACGTGGATGAGGTAAACTGGAATATAGAGAGATGAGGTGGACAGAGGAGGAGCCAGGAAACACCACTTCTGAACACATGGCAGGAATCTGCTGTCTCAATAAACCTTCAAACAAAGCAAAAGTGAAGGCCCTAGTACCATTTGAAAAGACAAACAGGAAACCTAAGTAACCAGTTTGCTAGAGAGATGAGGAATAGTTTTAGACCCCCAGTCTCAAGTTTGATCAGGAGAGCGGATCACAGATGGCTCTCTAGAGGCTTGGCTGAGCCAGGAGGCCAAACCTGACTCTAGGATCCAAGTGACAACAGTGGCTGCTCTCTAACACAAATCTGCAAACATGCTGTTCTCACACGCTCACTGTTCTCTATCCCTATCTCAGCATCAGATGTGGCTACAATATTCATGCAAAAACACCAGGAAGCAGCTGGGCACTGGTGGCTCACACCTGCAATCTTAGCTACTCAGAAGGCTAAGATCTGAGGATCTGAGGTTTGAAGCCTGCCCAGGCTCTAAAGTCCAAGAGACTTATCTCCAATTAAGCACCAAAAAAGTTGGAGGTAGAGACGTGGTTCTAGTGACAGGGGGCTGGCCTTGATCTAAAAAACTCGAGGGTAGTGCCCAAGCCCTGAGTTCAAGCTGTGCATCTGGCACAAACCAATCAACCAACCAACCAACCAACTCCAGGAAATTAAGGCATTGAGGGAGGGACTAACCAAGGTCACCCAGCTGTGTGGGAGCTGGAAGCTAAGTCATCTCTTTGCTGGCCATGCCAGGAGCCGGGGCAGCTGGACTGGAAGATCAGTTTCCTATTACACAGGGAAGAAGCAAGACGGGGTAGCTTTAGACTGTTAGATGTGGGTTTAAACCTCAGCTTTCTGCCTCTGCCTTGTAGGGCCTCTGACAAGTGACTTCATATCTCTCCAAGGCTCAGTTTCTCTGTCTAGAAGTTAGTACATTTCACAGTGATGAGGGAATGACCTTCTGGCTGGACACAGGGCTCTCCGCTTCCTCAGGGCTCAGGTCTCAAGGTCTCAGGCTGGTGTGTAGAAAACAGGAAGAAGGTAGGGCTAACAGAGGGGTCCTCGCCTCCCTTGACAGCACACCACTAGCCAAGAGGATGTGCGGAACAGGCTTACTTACTTGTCTGTCTTTTACCTATCAATACTAATAAGTACAAAGTTCTCCATAAAGGGATCAGAGGAGCAACAGAACTAGAGGCAACTATATTTTGAGATAATTTATGATCAATAAAATCTGTTGAGCACTCTGGGTGCTGGTGGCTCATGCCTGAAATCCTAGCTGCTCAGGAGGCTGAGTTATGAGGATTATACTTGGAAGCCAGACAGAGCAGGAAGTCCATAAGACTTTGATCTCCAATTAATCACCAAGAAGCTGGAGGTGGAGCTGTGGCTCAAGTGGTAAAGTGATAGCCTTGAGCAAAAAGCTCAGGGACAGTGCCAGGCCCTGAGTTCAAGCCCCAGGAACAGAACAGGAATACACACATACACACACACACACACACACACACGTACGTGTGTTCGTGTGTGTACAAGTGCTATACTACTAGGACTGAATCCAAGGCCTTAATGCTAGATAAGTGTTCCACCACTGAACTCCACTTCCAACTTATAGATAACCCTTTTTTTCTTTTTTCCCCAGACCGAACTCAGTGCCTTGCACTTGCCCGGCAAGTACTCTTCCACTGAGGCAAATCCCCAACCCTAGACAATCCCTTTGATGGAGAGAACGATGTTGCTGTTAACAGTATGCGTATATCTATATGTATATGTCTGTCTACATTTATACACACACAATGCACTAGCTCACCTAGCTTCATTTACAGTATTTTGAGATCACGTCATCTTAACCATTGTTGCACACCCCAATCCCAACCATGGGAGTGGCCAGAATCGCTGTGGGGGAGGAGGGGAAAGAGAACTTGTGTGCGGTTTGAAAAGGCCTATTCAATATTATGGCATAACTTTGTTCTTGGAAAGGGAAAAGAATACCTATTGTTACACCCTAAGCCACAGGAAGTCAAGGCTGGGCAAAATCTTGGCTGAAGGAAATACCCAGGGGATAGACGGTAAGAGGACTTGGGTTTAAAACAAAACAATTCAGTGTCAGGAGCCTATGTCAGAGGTCTGGGTCCTTCTTAAGACCCCAACTCTGCTGGACACTCTGCCAGCTCCTAGGCAGTGCTCACACAATGACTGCTTGGTTATTTAACTATGTACAGGCTCACAGATCTGTATGTGGTCCTGGCTCACCAGGCGCTTAATAAAGATTAGATTAACAAATTAATGGCCCTTCCCCAGTCCCTGCTCCCTGAATGGGGAACAGTGGCTGTCCCTGGTCTTCTCCCTGGCTACTGCCCCGACTAGAACATGAACTTGAGTGTAAGGCTGGCGCCTTGCTTGCTTTTCTGTGTCCCTGCCCAGCATGGCATCTAGCAGCTATTTAATACATGTTTGTAGAATGATAAATGACCAAGTGGCCACGTTTTCTCCAGTGCTTGGTGACCACCTCCTGGAGGTGGCATCCATCTCATCCCATCAGGATGGGGATGGGCAGTTGAGAATGTGAGACCCAACCCCAGATCAAGTCCACCCACCTGCTCAGTGGCTGGCCCTAACAAGCTGGAAGGTGCTTCCAATGGTTCCTGAAAGTTTCATGTTTGGGTAGCTGTAGTTTGTAAAGTTACTTGAAGTTTCTAGAAAGGAGGATCTAGCAGGAAGAAAGATCAAAAGATCCTTAGGTGCCCAGATGTGACACAGATGTGGGTCTTCCAGAAGCACTTGAGGGCTTGCTTTTCTGGCCTGTGTTGGCTCAGATGTGGCCAATGTCATAATGTCACGGTCCACATTCTAGGTAGCCACTGCTTTTGTAGGCAGCTCAGTAATCACTTAATCCACTCCACCCTGAAACAAGAAGGACCTTCTCCTGCCAGGCCCAGGTGGAGAAGTCCCTCCCCAGGTGCTGAGAGGGTAGGTTCCCCCTCAGGACCTCCTTGCAACAACAGCAGAGTTGCTTTGAGTTTGACCCCTTAAAAGTTGTCCCTTGGAAGCTCCCTTGGGATCCTGGGGAAGAAACCCTGCGGGGTCTCCTAGGGGATGGCCCTAGAACCACACCTACTGGAATCCTGCCGGCTTCCCAGGTCCAGGGCAAAGAGCTACCAGTGGTCCCCAATGACAGGGCTGCTCAGAACTGAAGCTGATTGATCAGGACGTGAAGCCAGATGGCAAGGCCTGGATGGGGGTGGCAACACGTGGCCCACTGTTAGAATACACACAACACATGTACACATACCTCCAGTCACACATGCATGCACACACTCCTTCCTTTGTCCACTCTTGTCATTCATTCAGTGATTACTTGTACGCCTATGGTACCAGGCGGTATGCAAGTGTGTGCTGTGAAAGGCCTGGAGGCTAGTAATTACTTAGTCAAATATGCATTAAGCACCCGCTGGGTCTATAACCCATTAAATAGTTCAGTTAAGAGCTAGGTGCTGGTGGCTCATGCCTATAATCTTAGCTTTACTGAGGATTATGGTTCCAAGCCAGACCAAGCAGGAAAGCCTATGCAATTCTTATCTCCAATTAGCTACCAAAAAGCCAGAAGTAGAGTTATGGCTCAAGTGGTAGAGTGTTACCCTTGAGGGGGAAAAAAAAAAAAGCTCAGAGACAATACTTAGGCCCTGAGTTCAAACCCCAGAACCTGAACAGTAAACAAAGAAATAAATTTAAAAAGTCAGTTAAATAATCACTTATTTCTAATTTCTAGAGTAAGCACTCACTAAATACTATGGGATGAGCCGACTATGTGTCTCACACAGGAGGGTATAAGGATGACATAAACAACGACTTTGCCTTCTCTTCTCTCCAGGTCCTGAGTCTCTTCCTTTCCAGTTTAGCACGGCCAACCCCAGGCCAGCAACTCCATTGGGGAAGGCTTAGCACAGCCCTGCTTTCTCTGTTGATGAGTGGCCAGGTCAGCAGGTGGCACCTTGACAAAGCCCCTCTCTGGCTGCTCAGCTAGATGAGCTATCAGGAAGCTAGGTATTGGGGGTGGAAGCAGGAGAGGGGGATACCCTAGAATTGGCTGGCCTCCCTGTCCTTGCTTTAACTTGAATCTTCCCGGTTGCATAAGTGTTGGCTGAGCCATGCTGCACTGGCTGGATCTATCAATGGACACAGAGAAGCAGCCTCCAGCCCTGACAGCATGATTACAGGAGCCTCTCATTCACCCTACCCACATAAGGGGCACAAACAGGCAGATGGATGGATGGATGGATGGATGGATGGATGGATGGATGGGTGGGTGGACACGTGCACAAAGACCTTGGACATGGAAGGACATCCCTCATGAGCAGGAATGAGCTCCATTACAAGAGAAGGCGGGGCTTGGGCTCTTGAAGCTCCTAGAGCCCATAAGGGAGCCAGTGGGAAAATTCCATCTGCCCCACTCAAATGCCTGTTTCCTCATCTAGAAAAGAATGGAACGCAACCACAGCCTGTGGGGACATGAGAGAAAGACACAGGCCATGTCTGTCAAGGAGGCATTTGGTCCACAGAGTGGTCAGATGTGGAAGCTACCGCTGGTCTCCTCTGGGGACTAAGGATGACAGGCTGCACTGGCAGCCACGTCCTAGGCTGAAGAAGTCCTTAAGCCATCACATATGTCCTCAGGGCTAAATCCCATTGGGCACTGCTTTCCACCTTAAAGAGAGATGACACAGGCTCTGGGGAAGGAAATGATTTGCCTAAGGTCACACCACTGTTACATCGCTGGGCTCCAATGTGAACTTAAGTTGTTCTTACTCTAAAACCTTTATATCACCCACTTCCTAGGGCTGGGTGCGTCTCAGCATCCCGAGCTCTGCTTCTTCCTTGTGCTTAGAAACCTTCTTGGCTTGAGCAGGGAAATGCTCTGTACAGAAATAGGGAGGTGGGGGAGACAAACCCTCCATAAACAAAGAAGCACCTACTTGTCCGGTACTGGATACCCAGCGCTGCCAGGCAGGCCACCAATCCTGCTGCCAAAAGTGCCACCAGCACCACCAGCCGCCTCTCCACTGGGGTCCGTGCTGCCCAGCACCGCTGGCTGCTCCGAGGGCTGCGAAAGTTCACCTGCAGGGGAGGAGGCAGGAGGAGTGGGGAGGACATGAGCTCAGGACTCCCCAATCTTGAGAGGAAGGGGCTCCGAGGCAGGCCTAGGCCCTGGGGAGCCATGGGGCTGCCTTCCCGTCTCAGGGGTGGTCTGGTTCCCACAGCACCAGCCCTAAGCCAGGAACGGAACCTCCACCCTAGCCAGTATCTAGGATTTGCTCAAAACACCAGAGACTCAGTAGCTCGAGCTGGGCGGGCTTGCATGTTCTATGTCACCCGATATGGGCAGACGGAAAAAAGACCAACAGTGTTTCCTTGCTTCTCCAGTAAGGAGCTCAAAAAGGAACAGGATGTTTGGACTACAGACATGCAGAGAGTGGCCAGCTGGGCCTGTCTCAGAGCCCCGCACCCACGGGGCCCCGGTCAGGGCCCAGGATGTCATGGTCACCCCTCAGGTGTTCTTTAAGCAGGGACATGCTGAGCTCAGTAAGCCCTCACTATCCCACCAGGGCTGGCTTGTTGGTCATCTGTTTACAAATGAGGAAACTGAGGCCCAGAAGGGGCAGAGCAGAAACTTGAATCTGAGTCTGTAGGTACTTGAGCTCACCAATGGTTCAGAGATGTAGTCTGGGACACTGAAGAAGACGAGAAGAGAAATAGCTCCATTAACTCAGGAAAAATGGCCCCAGCCTCATAGTCTAGCTAAACAGGAAAGGCGGCACAATGAGGGGAAGTGGTGTGTGTGTGTGTGTGTGTGTGTGTGTGTGTGTGTGATGGGCTCTTGGGCTGAAGGAAGGACACACCCCATAACAACACTCAGAACTATGAGTCCCAGCCATTCATACCCAAAACCAGATAGATCAGGGGGCCACAGGACAAGAAGGTGCTCCTGAAGGTGGGGCTTGTTCACGATTTCCCCCCAACAAATAGCAGGGCACCAACTCATACATGGAGGGGAAGAGGTTCCTTTGCTATCAACTGCGCCCAGCCTAATGGAATGCTGATAAAGGCTGGGATGAATAGAGGTTCAATCAGGGAAGGCTTCCTGGATGGGGTGATATCTGGGCTGGGTCTTGAAGAGTAAACAGAAGCTGACAGGGTGTATATTTAAAAAGTTCCATAAGAAAGATTAGGGAACATGAACTTCTTGAGCACTGGAGAGATAGATTTGTCCTTTGGGAAGAACTTAAGAGGAGGCAAGGTGGGAGGGAAACAGGGAGACTCCTAAGGAGGCTATCACAGTATATCAGAGGATGGGACTCTGACCTGCCAATGCCCACATAGCTGGAGAGGGCTCCCCCAGAGCTAGGCCAGAGTCCCTGGGGGTCCCACTCTGGCACATGGGGACCTGCGATGAGTAAGAGCACTGTGGTCAGGGCTGCGTACCCAGTGGGCAGAAAGAGATTAGGAGCTGCTGCACCAGAGAAAATGGGATAGGAGAATTTCAGTGAAGACAAATCAGCCTGTAAAGTGAGTCGAGCCATTGTCAACTGTGTTGCAGGTGTGGATGGGGGGGGGGGGATTGGGAGAGAGGGAGGGAAAGGGTGTGACCCTGTCCAAAAAGAAATACACTCATTAACTGACTTAGTAACTGTAACTCCTCTGTATATCACCTTTATAATAACAATAAAAATTTTAAAATTAAGGGCTGGGAGTTTGGCCTAGTGGTTAAAGTGCTTGCCTAGCATGCATGAAGACCTGGGTTTGATTCCTCGCTACCACATACACAGCAAAAAGCCAAAAATGGTGCCGTGGCTCAAGTGGTAGAGTTCTAGCCTTGAGAAAATCCAAGGACAGTGCTCAGGCCCTGAGCCCAAGCCCAGGACTGGCAAAAACAAACAAACAAAATTAAAATAAAAAAAAAAAAAGAGTCAAAGATTTTGAAGAACTGGTGGCCATTTCATGAAAGGCTAGTTGGCTCTTGCCACAGAAGCAGGCAAGTAGAGGGAGGGAAAGGGAGGCGGGACGAGGGAGGGAGGCTATCTGTTAAAAGTTCCTAAGAATCAATCTCTTTCTTTCTTTCTTTCTTTTCTTTTCTTCCCTCCTCCTTCCTTCCTTCTTTCTTCCTTCCTTCCTTTCTTTCTGTTGGTGGGGCTTGAACTCTGGACCTAGGTGTTGTCCCTGAGCTCTTGAGCTCAAGGTTATTGTCCTACCCCTGGATCCATAACCCCACTTCTGGTTTTCTAGTGGTTAATTGGAGATAACGGTCTCTCAGACTTTAGTGCCTGGGCTGGCTTTGAACCGCGATTCTCAGATATCCGCCTCCTGAATAGCTAGGATTATTGACATAGCCATCATACCAGGCAAATTATTATTATCATTATTATTATTATTATTATTATTGTTATTTGCCAGTCCTGGGGCTTGAACTCAGGGCCGGAGCACCGACTGTCCTTGGGCTTTCTCAAGGCTGGAGTTCTACCACTTGAGCCACAGCCCCATTTCCGACTTTTCTGTGGATGTGGTACTGAGGAAAATAACCCGGGTCTTTGTGCATGCTAGGCAGGCACTCTACCACTAAGCTACACTGCCAGCTCGCCTAAGAATTTTTCTACAACGAGAAGAAGCAAAGCTTCCCAGCACTACTTTCGGTGAGTTGAGACTTCCACTGACCACCCGGTACAGAGGATTGGGGTGCTGCTCCAGTGCATGCACAGCACCCCAGGGTTCACCAGGGGCATCAACATCTCCCTCAACTTGCCCTACGCACTGGTACTCAGAAGGGCCCCACGGACTTGAGGCAGCTGCTGCCACGTGTAAAGACACTGATAGCTGTGTCCCTCTGCCTGTCCATCTTTCTGCCCCAGGACTGTCTCAGCCCTCGCCCCCTCCTCCTCCTCCTCCTCCTTCCCCTCATGATCTCTGTGCACCTGTGGCCAGGAAAAGACACCTGGAATGCTGGGCTCAGCTCACAGGGGACAGGAAGCAGAGTGACCTTGGATTAGGGGCACCCTCTACCTAGCACTCACTCCAGAGAGCTGAAGGGAGGAGGGCAAGGACTCACTTCATTGGTTTGATAAGAGGGACAAGGTGACAGACAGGGGTAAAGGTGACTGAAGAGGTGAAGGAGAGAGGAAAGACACAGAAGGCAGAAGATGGAAGGGACAGGGAGACAGGGCAGGAGAAAGACCCTACCAGCAGCTAATAATTGTATACGTGTGCGTGTGCACGTGTGTGTGTGCGCTGGTATTAGGCCTTGAATGCAGAACTTAGGCACTGTCCCTTAAGATTTTTACTCTGCCATTTGAGCAACAGCTCTACTTCTGGGTTTTTGGGTTGTTAAATGAAGGTGAGAGTCTCATAGGCTTTCTAGCCCAGTCTGGCTTTGAATTGAGATTCTCAAAATCTCAGTGTCTTCAAGATAGGATTACAGGCCTGAGCTACAGACATCTGGCGAAGTGAATAGGGATTTGTGAATGGGCTTGACATTTCATTGCTCTTCTCACAATGTCTCTGGGACTAAGGAGTATTTTCAGCTCCAGGAGAGACCCAGGAAGCTGGGGCTGGAGGGAAGCGGAAGAGAGGACCGTGACACATCCGTTCCTCCAGCAAGGGCAGGGTAGCCTGGTCCCATAAGGCATGCCACTCTCGAGCAGCAGGCGTGGGCTGAGCCTCATCGTTTCAGGTCAAGCAAAGTGCTGAATCTAAGCAGATGGTGCTCACTGTAAATTAAATTAGCATTAAGCCCCGATTAAATTGAAAAAGTCATCATTCTAAGCCAGAATGGCAAATGGCATTTGGAAACAGGCCCTTTAACCTCATGCAAGGCGTTGTCCAGAGCAAACACGGATCCTGGGGCAGGAGAAGTCACCTGGAGCACTGGGCTTGGACCAGGAGATATTGGCCAGTTCCTGGGGTACTGCTGAGCTGTTTACAGTTGCCTGGCCTTAGTCAAGGCCCTTAAGAGCCATCAGTGCACCTGCCTCGCCTCCCTCTAGGGATGGATGGAGATGAGCTCATGAGACAAGGTCACGGTCATGAGCGGGGAAAGCAAATGCTTTCTTGAATTCCTTTTGGAAATGAGGCCACGTCAATCAGAGCAGACGGGGGAGGGGGAGGGCTGTAGCTGTGCGGAGGATTAGATGGCAAGCTGCCTGATGGGGAGATGTAAGTGCGAAGTGGCTGTAGGCCAAGAAGCAGAACCAATGCCGGGGACTATAGATGCCCAACTTGCTGGAAGCTTTATTTTCTGCTTCTTGCCATCTAAGATGGGAGAGCAAACAAGAACTAGAGAAAGGGGTGCTCTCCAAAGACAAGTGGAGAAAAAAACCCCAAAAAACAAACTCCAACAGGATGGAGTTAAGAGCCACAGACACTCAGAGACAGGAGGAAGGAAAGAAAGCGCCCAGGGTTCCCACAGCCAGAGAATAAAAGCACTAATCGGGGATAAATATTCGGTTACAGAAGTAAGAGCCTGGCTCATCTATGCCTGCAGCAAGAACGAGTTTCACAAGTGAGGATGGGCACCCACCTGGGGCCCCTAGAGGCAAGCAGGAGAGCAGGCGGGAAGGCAGGCTCAGCTAGGTTTCTGAGTCAGGTTGGGTCTAGAAGGAAAGTAAGTTCTCTGTGAGTCACTGCCAGGGCCCCCAGCAACCTGGGCTGCAGGGAGCAGGAGTTGCCTGCCAAGGGTTTGGCAGGGAGCCCACCCCCTATAGCCTAGAAGCCCAGCAGAGTGAGGGCTGGCAGGGGGGGCTGGGCTGCCTGCCTGAGAGCCCGCCTTTCAAAGCAGGCAGACTGTGACAGCTTGGCCTCCCTGCCTGGGAGGGTGTCAGTTTGGGGAAGTGTCTTCCAGTAAAGTTTCCATGAGGTGGACTTTGGGCTTCAGTTCACCGGGTTTAGCATGGAGGAAATCTCTGATGTCCTTTCATTCTCTCATCTCTGCTGGGGGATCGGGGCTCTACCTGCCACCTGCACCATGGCTCATGTCCAAATGACTGGTGATTCCTGAATGTACTTCCTATCGCGGAGAGCTCACAGTCTGTATTTAGAGGTGCTGCCTAGCTCTCTGTGGCACATGGGAGAAAGATGGGAAACCTGGGATGTCAGAGGTCAGTTAAGATCCTGCCTAACATCCCGAGGCGCCTCTGGACCTCACCCTCCTATCCCTGAACTAGGGAGGTGAAATAAACTAAGGAGGTCAAAGCCCCAAATGTGGCCCCCTCCCCCAGTCAGAGTCCAGGAGCTGCAGGCCAGAATGCGATGGCTGGGTGGCTGACAGGTCGGGAGGCCTTGCCTGTTTCCATCATTGACCTCTAAAGACAGCCTTGGTGCCAAAACACAGGAAAATCTTTGCTAGGAATTTAAATATCTAGCTTTTCTTTGCATTGCTTCCTTTTCTTTCTCTAGATTTCAGGGGAAGGAGATGGAGAATATGTAGGTTTGAAACCTGCCCCCCCCCCCCGCCAAAAAAAGGTAGTGAGAGACCTATTCTCTACAAACAAGCCAGGTATGGTGACACATAGCTGTAATTCCATCTGTGCAGGAGGTACAGGTAAGATTGTGGAGGTTGACTCAGGCAAAAAGTATGAGACCCTAGCTGAAAAATCACTGAAACAGAGAGGGCTGGAAGCTTTGGTTCAACTGGTAGAGCACTTGTTGATAAATAAGGCCTAAGTTCAAATCTCAGTAACACTAAAATGTGGGCGGTGGGGGGGGGGAGAAGGAAGAAAAAAGAAAACCACCTTGTAAGCAGAGGTGGTTTTGAGTCTCAGTGAAACAGGCATTGGCTGGTTGGCATTTGCTCTGGGGAATCCAGGAGGCTCTAAACAAGCCAAGAAGGCACCCACAAAAATGTCCCCAAATCCTCGGGCAACCTTTTTGTTTCTTCTGTATGGAAAATGGGAAATAAATCCAGTTGGGCAGCTTGGTGTGGGGATACAATTTTTCAACCCACACAACAGTAATGTGACCACAGGAATGTCCCTAACCTTTCTCTGTCCCTCAGCTTTGTCATCTGTAACACAGGTTATGCCAGCCCTTACCTCATGAGTCATAAAACAACAATATCCTCGCCATCCCCAAGGAATACATTATGCCCACTTTGTCTTACCCCCTCTTATAGAGGACACCCAGGGTCAAGGGTAGACACAGAATTCACATTCAGTCCCAGGCTTGGAAACTGGGCTCCTTATTCTCTGCCAGGGTTCCCAGGGAGAAGGCGCTTAAGTTGATCTAAAAAGGCTGTGAACCCAAGTGGGCGGCTGTTACAACAATAACAAGGCATATTAATTTTTGTTGTGAGTTCTCAGATGCTTTTGAGATGATATATTTAGAACCTGCTGTGGAAGATGAGACTGGAAAAGATGGCTGATTAGATTCTGTTTTGATTTGTGAAAGGAAAGTGCTTACCACAGAAAAATAATTTCCTGTTGGACTTTGCCTCTTAGGAAGGAAGGGTCCACGAAAAGAGGCTCTAGACAGCCTGGGTTTAAATTGTCATTCACAGTCCTGAGCCTGACCTGGTGTGGGGGGAGGGGCAGGGGCACGTCATCCCTCTCTGAGCCTCAGTTTCCTCATCTGTACATGGGGAATGATCCTGCAGTTTTGATAAGAGTGCTGACAGCTGAGTGGGATGAGTTAAGTGGGAGTGCTATGTTTCAGGGAGGATGGGGAAGATGGGAGAACTGGATGTGGAGTTCGGATTTCCTTAGCCTATTTAACTAGCATGGGAGAAGATACACTCAATCCGCTGCCTCCTTTGTTAGCATTTACACTCCAGCTCTAAGCTTACCTGGGCTGTGACTGTCAGAGTCACCTTGGTTCTTCCCTTGTTCTAACCTAGCACAAGTCTTCCTGGATTGAGATGACCTGGGTCCCAGGGTCTGGATTCCTCTTTATAGGCTAGTTTCTCAAGGGTGTTTTCATTTCTGCTCCTTGCCACCCACCTGTCTTAGGCTAAACCCCACCCGGGGCTCAGGGCCTGGCCAGAAGTGCCCGGCATCCAGGTCCCATCCAGACGGGTTTCTGGAAGGAAGGACCTGGCCTTCTTGAGTGGACTGCAAAGAGGCCGAGAGCACAGGCAGTGCTGGGATTCCTCCCCTTAGGAAATTCAGCTATGGGGCAGGGTGGGGGGCAATGCCTCCTCCCTAGGGGTTGCAGCCCTCCTGATCCCCAGGACTGCAGGTGGGGCCCTGGGATGCAGCCTGGGCAAGTCCGTGCAAGGCAGTGACTTAAGGCGTGGGGGCGTAGGGGCTGTGGGAAGGCCACAGGCCAGTCAGATCAGGAAGGGGCTTCCACACACCCCCGCCCCACCGGGGTTCAAGCCTCAGACAAGTGGTCAGGAGGAGCTGGGCAAAGCTGGGGGGTATGAACCTCAGGGTCACTGCTGCCCAGGTCCTAGCCTGGCCCAGAGCTTAGGGTGCTCAACCCCCTCGAGTAGGGATGGTGGGAGCGGGGTGGCGCCAGTGCACATGCTGGGAGGGGACAGCAGGGCTCCTACCTGCAAGCCGTTGGGGTACACATCGCCCTCGGACAGTGAGTCCACCAGGTCCTCCTCATCCAGCGTGGCCCGCTTGTAGGTCGACATCTGCAAAGCCAAGTGCAACACGGACTCTCTCAGCGCCTCCATGGTGCGCGCGCCCGAATGGGGAAGCGGCCCCGGTGCCCCGCCCCGGCCACCAGAGACCGAGATCGGCCCCTGAACTGGGTCCCCTCCCCGTCCCGTCCCCTCCCCGCCCATCTCACCCGCAGCCACGAGGGGCAGCCACGCACCCCGCATGCTGCATCCCGTCCGGGGTCCCGGAGTTCCGCGCTGCCACGGCCCGGGGAACCCGCTGGGGCGGGCGGGCCCGGAGGGCGTGGCTCCCCCTGCCCCAAGATCCCTCTAAGATCCCAGCCTGGAGCCCGGCCCCACCAGACCCTGGAGCGCAGGAAATGGCGTCCAAACCCTCCCCTGAGAAACCTTGCCCTCCCCACCCCGAGGTAGGCTCCAGAAAGGAAGATCCCAGACAAATCCCCCCGACCCCCCGCCAAGCACAGCCAAAGCCCCCCATCATGGGACCTTAGTAGGGTCCTGGGGCCTCCTCCAACAAGCTAGGAAAACTAGAGAGGCAAAGACTCGACTAGAAAAGACAGCCTCACACCCTTCTGGTCTCCCCTTCCCTGGAGGTCTGGTCTTTTGTTTGTTTGTTTGTTTGTTTGTTTTTTGCCAGTCCTAGGACTTGAACTCTGGGTCTAGGCTTGGTCCTTGAACTTCTTTTTGCTCTACCACTTGAGTCACAGCGCCATTTCTGGCTTATTTATGGTTTTGCTTTGTTTTGTTTTTTTAGAAAATAAATTCTTTTATTGGAGATAAAAGTATCACAGACGTTCCTGCCAGGGCTGGCTTTGAACCATGATCCTCAGATCTCAGCTTCCTGAACAGCTAGGATTCTAGGTGTGAGCCACTGGTGCCTGACTCAAGCTCAGGAGTTTTTAAACCAGGTTTATAAAAGAATTTCGCCCGTCTCCCCCATTAAGAATCATTGCTTTGGGGTTGTAGTTCAGTGGCAGAGCACTTTAGTTCCCTCCTGACACCTCTTTGAGTCCAGCACCGCAAGAGTGAGGAAACAAGATCTGGGTGCTTTAAGGTAGACCAGAAGCTAGGATGGCATGGCAGCCAGAGTAACACAGAAACTAAAATTCATCCCAGGGGGTGATCTTGGTCTCTACTTCTCCCAGACCTCTCCTGTGACTCCACAAGGGAAGACCTGCTGTACAAGGTACCTGTTGGGGACTCTGGGCCCTAGGACTCCCAAACCAGAAAGTGGTGCTCCACTTTTAGTAAGGCTTGAATCTGTGATTGAACACCCTATTCACTCCAACGTGCACTTCTACCCATCTGACACTCATAGCCACACACACACACACACACACACACACACACACCCTTTACCAGATCCTCAAAGTCCTGACCCTTCTCATCTTTGCTCCCCACTCACTTGCCCAGACTCCAGACAACCTCTTCGGCCATTACTGCATTCCGCAGATATCCCAGGTTGCCCCCAAGACCTTTGGCACTGTTGCTCCCTCCACTTGGGACATTTCTTCCTCCTCCCTGCTCCTGCCCCTACCTTCCATCTCCTGAAGTGCCTGCCCAGCCCACTCCAAGAGCAGCCCACATCCTCCCTGACAGCTGTTGGCCTGGTTTCCTTTAAAGTATCCACTGCAGTCTGAAACCATTTGTTTTGTTGAGTCTCCTCCACATGTAGCCCAGGCTGGCCTCAAAGTCACCAGCATCCAGCCTCCACCTCCCCAGGGCTGAAACTACAGGCACGTACCACCACACCCTTCTGTTAATTTTCCTGGTGATATCTTTATGTCTTTATTGTCTAGCTTGCTTTCTCCCTGTCTCCAGAATCATGGGGCTTTACCAGTAGGAGCTCAGACCTGTGTGGGCCATTCCTACCCAAGCAGAGACACAGAGAGTTCAACAAGGGGTGGTGGTGGTGGGAGGGGAGAATCTCTTTAATTTTACAAGTTTTCCAGTAGCTAACTGTACTGCTGAGGATAAGGGAAATGTGTCCCAGGGACAGATGTCCCCGGGTGGCAGTGGATGAGGGGATCTTGATTCTTAAAACGTCTGCCTCACTCCCCATCCTCTTTCTCCAGGTAAGGAAGGATGCACCTTGCTTATTAATCTCCGGGTTATAGTTTGTTTTTGCTTTCCTAAAATAGGACCCTTGGTTGCATTAAGTGACACATGAATGAGACAAAGCATTTGGGTTCACCCAACACCTCCCCGCACCTACGTGACAGAGGCATCTGAACGTTCCTGGCTCCCATCTCCTCTCCCCAAGCCATACCCTTCCCTGGTGGCAGGAACCACTGGCCTCTAAACTGAGGCACAGGCCAGGAGGTTGCACAATGAATGACTCCTCCTGGGTTTATAAAGCACTCCTGACCATCTACTACCCTCTCTCGGGACCTCTGCTTTCCTGTATGTCCCCAAAGTCTGTCACCCATGCCACCATGGGGAACATTCAGTACTGTTGACTGGGGAGACTCAAAGGCAGAGGCTGTGTCCCCCTCTAGGCTTAGGCTGGAGCAGAGGATTGGGGTGGAGGTCCCATGGGGCCACAGTAGGTCCCCCCCAGAGCCATACTGACCCCACTGCAGGTCTGGATGATGAGATACAGAACTGTGAGTCTGTCACAGAAACAGAGGCCCTACCTGCAATGCTGGCTGTGATTCTGAAGTGACATGGAAGCGGTGTTCCAGCCACCTCAGGACCCTCAGGCCTCTGCTGCCCATCTACATGGGTGCCCATAGCCACCTGGGCAGGTCCCATGGTGAGTCTTCCACCTCTAAGCAGGGCAAGGAGGGCAGATGGGCAGACCCAGCAGCTGCTCTGAGAACCTTCTGCCTCCAGAGGGCTCCATCCCTCTCAGGCCAGTCTTCACCTCCACAGAGGCTCCAGGAAAGGACACCTCATCCCTCCCTGTGTCTACACTGGAGATCAGGAAGCTTGCATGGGAGGCTCTGGGCCTATGTAATCTGACTTCATTATGAAGCCTTCAAAGCCAGGCCAACACAGCTCACAAGAGCCAGAGATGGGCCTTGAACCTGGGACATGGAGTTATGGTAGGGCTAGGCTACTTCTTCAATGGCTGCTCTGGAAGACAAGGCACTAGGGCTGGTAGGACAGGATGGGCGGGCACTTGTTTTCCTTAATGGTCTCATTTGTGGTTGTGGGTGCCACACCCTGCCCACAAGCAAGTATGCAAGCTTCAGGAAAGGCAAACTGCAGGCTCTGAGGGGAGCTTGGGGAGCAATGTGGCCTGGTGTTCTTGAGTAGGACTTGGCTCAGAGAAAGAAAAGGGTTAAGTCGGAACCACAGCTCCCTGTGGAATGGCTGTATCCCTGCCACACAGGGAAAGGGATGCACAGCAGAGGACGGTGTATGGTGCCAGCTCTGGAAACTCCACCATGGGGAAAGAAAGGAGCCGTTATAAACACTCTGCCAACAAAGGCCCTGCAGCCTGGGGGTGCGGGCAAGCCTGTCCCTGTTGCTAGTCAGCATTGGTCACTTTAAGGCTGGCTCCCTGTCCCTGCCACCCAGAGAAAAGCTCTGAGCCTGGGCTGTGTCCATACTGTATCTCAGCTTCAGTTCCTTGTGGTTGATCAGCCTGTTTTCTTCCCTTTTCCATTTTCCTCTCACAAGTGGCCAAGTACTTGTCATCTCTGGCTGGGACCCCAGGTGACAATGATATGTGTCCAAGCAGCTAAGCAAGCCATATACGAGCTATGGACAGAGGTGCTCTACCTCTGTGGCTCTCCTCCCCAAGGCATGTGTATGTGACCCAAATTCTAATAACAGAAATATCAGCCAAATCCCCAGCAGAGGCACCCTACAAAACTTGACTGGAAGGTCACCAAAGCTAAGGACGGTTGGGAAACAGTCACGGAGCCTAAGGAAACGAAATGAGCAAATGTCACAGGTGGGACCAAGAGAGCATGAGGTACCAACTAAAGAAATCTATATCAAGTAGCTGAGTGAGGTGGCATACCCTGTAACCTCAGCACTTGGGAAGAAGCTGAGGCAAGAGGATGGTGATTTAGCAACAACACTGTCCATGATCAATTCATTAACTATGGCAAGTGAGTCACCTGTTAGTAGGACAGGAAATTGGGAATGGAGTATAAGAATACTCTGCATTATCTTCCCAATCATTTGCCCTAAGGGGATATATATATATATATATATATATATATATATATATATATATATATATATATATATATATATATATAGCTAAGTGCTGGTGGCTCTCTCCTGTAACCTAGCTACTCTACTTGGGAGGTTTGAAGCCAGCCCAAGGCTGGAGAGTAGTTTACCTTCAATAAACTTCTCAGAAAAAGCCAGAAGTGGTGCTGTGGCTCAAGACTGGCCTTCAGCAAATGATGCTCAGGGGTAGTACCCAGGCCCTGAGTTCAAGCCTCAGGACCAGTTCCCCCCCCCCCCACATACCTGGCCCTCCATTCTGTCAAACAGTCATCAGTTGGCTCTTTTATTTCCCTTCATGCTTTTTAGGTCAAGATTAAGACTCCAATTTAACCAACCATTGCTTTGGCTCACTGGCTAGTGCCATACCTCCTCCAACCCTCCCTTGTATACACACTAGGACCCCTTTGCACAGACGTGGGGCCTGAGGCTCCGGGGAAAGGCAGAGCGTGCAATTAGCAGACCCAGCCTCCTTGGGTCTTTTTGGTATTCTCTTTTCCCATTTCCCTCTTCTCTCCTTTTTTTTTGGGGGGGGAACCTCTTCTTCCAGCCACAGCCCCCTACCTGATCTAGGCTATGGGGAATAAGGACAGGGTAGGAAAGGAGACTATGTCACCAAGAACTCCACTGGAGTCAGAGACCTGAATGAGAAAGGGGGAGGTGGGTAGGAGCTGGGGGTAAGGGAGGACTGAAGAGGAGGCTCAGGGAGGCACGCTTAGGCCAGGGACGCAGGGCACTCGTGGGAGGTCAAGGAGGTCAGCGCATCCTTTGAGAAGCAGCAGCCTTGCATACACATGCAGGGAGTTGTGTTGAGTCGCCTACCTGGACCCTGGGAGGTGCTGAGACTCTTACCTGGTGCTGCCAACTGCTGCCCATGGCGGAGCCCAACCCATGCCCAGGCCCCGATCTGGCCAGCAACCTCTCAGCCCTCCTACATCGAACAGGCCACTGACTACACCGCTGACCGACTTCCCTCTTCTCCAGTCAGCTCCGGGCCCCCTAGGCTCTGCCTCTTGGGAAGCCATCCTTGGTTCTCCTTCCCAGACCTTGTGAACCTCCAGCAGCAGGTTTCCCTGCCCTTCATCTCCTGGAAAGCTCAGACAGAACTTTCTAGATGAGCTGATAAGATCCAATCACTCTCTACAAGATCAGCTGCGGGCCGAATGAAGACCGTGAGCCAGGCACAGCTTTCAAATATGTCTCCCTGCCCCTCTCCAGCCTCGTCCCTAATCTCCTTACACACACACTGGAGCCACAACAGTGTCCATAATTAGCTTCCAAATGCACATCAGCTGTGACCCTCTGCACACCCACCGGGATCACTCCTCAGCTTGGATGCCTCTTCCTCCAGGCAGCCTTCTTGGGTTTCTCTGTGACCCTTTCCCCATGCTCCCCAGAAGCAGAATTATGGGAGCTCATTCCAAGGCCTTCCCAGTCACCTCTCCTCTTTTCTGTGCTCTGATCTGGAGATGCCCAGAGCCTTCCCAAGATAAACCAGGTGAACCATGGTAGTAGGTCTTCAGCACAGTGGTGAGCAGAGAAGCTGCACTGGAGTGAACAGGAGTGGAGTGCAGGGAGAGGGCAAGCTCCTGAAGAATGGAGGGAGGACAGGAGCAGCCCTTTGCTTCTCCCTGCCATCCCAGCACCCTGAAAACAACAGACAGGAGGTTGTGCCATAAGCCCAAAGCCACCCATCTGGTAAGTAACATGTGGCCTTGACACAATAACACATAAAAGCGTGGTCCCCACCTTCTTCCTTCAGTCCTGGTCCTGAGTACAGCAGGCCTCACCTCTCCTGGAATTACAAAGGCTGAGTTGTCCGCTCTGATCTGTGAGCATCAAGTTCAAGGCAGAGCAGGAAGCCGCTGCTGGACCTGACTCCTGGGACCACTTGCAGACATCCCTGCACCTCCACCCCCAGCACACACACGCGTGCAGAGCAGCCTTGGGGGGTGGGGGGTGGAGAGGGCCCTGGCTGTGGAGGCCAAGTATGGCTAAATAATGTGCTGCTGATCTTAATCACAGAAAAGCTGAGACCAAGTTAATCTTCTCATTTAATGGTGCTTACAATGGTGGGGTTGACCTGCCCAGTAATTAGACCCAACAGGAAGCAGGTCGTAGAAATGGCTAATTAGTATTTGTGTTAGCCAGGTGGGCAGGTGATGACTGGGGACCATGGAGGGAGGAGGTGACAGCCAGGAAGCTCTGGATTCGGGAACTACAAGCCAAAGCACTCAGGGGAGGGGCGCGTCAGCTAGTAACGTTCCCCTTAGGATCACAGAGCAGTGTGGGTACAGCCTGAGGGTGGGGTGGGTTAGTGGGGAGCCAGGCTCCCTGGATTTTAACCTCTGGTCCTTACTTGTAAAATGTAGCAAACAACAGCATCCCCCTCCATAGGCTTGTAAAAAGGCTTGGAACAGTACCTCAATATCATTGCCATTTAGGAAAAAACAATGAGCTTTACCAATCATTTAGCCCATCTGTAAAATGGGGAGGCAATTGGTGGATCAGAACAGTAGTTTGCAAAGACACAGATTCCTTTTCTTCTTTTTACAGGTTTGGTGATTGAATCAGAGACTTGTGCATGCTAGGCAAGTGTCCTCTACTGCTAAACCACAGCTAAACAATGAGATTTAACAAATACTATATTCTTGTATTTTAAAAAACTGAGCATAGCAACTAAAAACACAAGGGTGAAAGCTAGGTGTTTGTGGCTCATGCCCATAATCCTACTCAGAAGGCTGACATTCAGAGGATTGACATTTGAAGCAAGCTAGACAGAAAAGTTATGAGGCACCATCTCTAATTTACTAGGAAAGAGCTGGAAGTAGAGGCATGGTTCAAGTGTAGAGCGCCCACGGTGGTGGGCACAGGCGTTGAGATTCAATGACTGTGGCCATTCAAGCTGGATGGTGGACTCCTCAAGAGAGAAACTGGGCAGGGGTGGGGGGAGCACAGACTTAGAACAGGCAGAGGGTCCTGTATCCCAGACCCCGACAACCCACCCTGCAGATGGTACTGTTCCCAGGGCTTCCATTTCCTCCATTGTGAGCTGGCACCCACATCCGTGCTTCCCTCGTAGGAGGGCAGGCAGGGGAGCCGGCATCCCAGGTTCAAGCCTCAGCTCCACCCCATCCTGCGTGGCTCAGTGTCCATGTTCCAGTCCCTGACCCTGTCCTTCCATGTACGGTGACCACAGCAAATATTCAGGGAGTGCCGTGCTTGGCTAGACAATTAGTAGCAAACTTGTCCAGTAAGACAGAGAGAAGTAGCCAGGCATCTCTTCCCAGCCATGGAAAAAGTAGGGAGTTGGGGAATTCTGAATTAATATGCATGGAGCTCATAAGAGTCTGTGATGCCTTTTATTGAGCACCTACCCTGGAAAGCAGGTAGCACTGCCCCATGTAGCCGATGAGAACCAAGGCTCAGAGGGTTCATGTATGCCTCCCAGCACCAGTCTGCCCTCCACAGTGTACACAATCTATGGTCCAACTTAGAAAGCTTTCCTATTTTTTCCATTTTTTAAAAATTAAATTAAATTTATTTTTTTTATTGTCGGGATAATGTATAGAGGGATTACAGTTAGATTCACCAGGTAGGTGTGTTACTTCTCACACACTGATACCCCTTCTCATGTTTTTGTCCCCATTTTCCTCCTAAAAGGCTTTCCTAGAGTGAAGGCTTTTGGAAGATGTGCAAAGGCCCTGGGGTGCAAGCCCCTGGGGGTGTCTTGACAGTGAGAGACCCGAGTAGTACTAGGTCTTCCCTGGGCCACAACCTTAGGAAGAAGCAGTAGCCTAAGAGGCTAAAGTGTACAAGCTCAGTCTTCCTTCTGTCACCTCCTCCAGGTAGCCCGCTGTCCAGCCCTGCCACCTTGTGTCTTCTTTCATTCTTGAGACCCATGTTGTACCCCAGGCTGGTGTGAAGCAAGCTATACACCTTCCACTTTTACTTTCTCTCACATTTCTTGGACTGTGGAGCCACTTTCACTTCTCAAAGTGCTGGTTTTCTCAGAGGTGGTCTGAACCACACTGCAGTGTGGAGAAAACAGGGGAGAAAAAAATCACAACAACTTATAAGTGAGAGTAAATGCTTCTTTGCACTTGTTGGCAGACAAGATAAGAGCAGAGGGGCAGGTCTGCTTTGTCTGTCCTCCTGGTATCCCCTTCAAGTTCCAGAGAGACCCCAGACCCTTTTTTCCACAGCCAGATGGTATCTAAAGGACCTAAGAGTGGGAGCCAGGATCCAGCACCTCCTCTGCACTCCCCACCCTGCCCTGGAAGTTGTGGGGGGGGGGGCTGCTTAGCTCCCCCTTCTCCAGGGAGCAAACTTGTCTGGACCTGGCAGGAACTCCCAGGGAGTGGTGATACCCTGTCTCCTGCACCCTGAGGGTAGGTAGTGCCTTGTCTAGTGTCCTGGCCTGGGCAGTCCTCTGTCCTCATCACCTGGCCCTTCCTGAGCTGCCTCTACGCTCCAGCTCCTTGGCCCCAATTCTCTCTCTGGCTCAAGCATCTGCCAGACTCCCATCCCCGCCCACCACTGGCTGTCTTCCTAGCACTTGCTACAGTCGGGGTTCCTCTGCCTGCCAGCCAAGGTGTCTGGACAGGAAAACTGCCTGCTTGTGCCAGGGCAGTCCTGGTGGGCAGAACAGGCAAGGCCAGGCATTCTCAGGCTTGTTCAGGGAGGCAGAGCCCTCACTGCCTGGCAAAGCTGTACCTAGGTGACATAGCCACCTCTGGCAGTATTGCCTCCACCTCCGCTGACAGGGGAGAATGGGCAGTGGCCAAGAACACGCCAGTCAGGGCTCAGAGCTGGCTCTGCCAGGGCCTTCAGTCCGTAACTTCCAGCTAGTCACTAGATTCCAACTCTGAGTCCCAACCCAGGCTGAGGGGCTCATCTATGAGCTGGATTTATGGGTAAACTGGTAGGAAGATTGGGTGGCTTGGTAAGAGAGCCCTGAGAACAAGCCTGGGATGAAGGACGCAGGGCAAAGCAGCTTCTTCCACATTGGCATTCCTCAAGCTCTTGTACTGGCCAACCGCTGACCAAATCTGGCCACCAGATGGGGGCACATTTTTGAAATGCCAACAAGTGGAGACTTTACAGGAAAATATGTATTTCTAACAGGCAGCTGCAGCCTGGGACAGGCCTCGGGTCCCCACGGGGCTGCAGCCCAGGGTCCCCGGTTGCTCCCACCATGTTGTAGTGTCCTGGGTGAGGAAGAGGAAAGAGGCCTACCTCTCTACCTCACACCGCTTCACCTCAGTCCAAGATGAGGAAACGGTTCATGTGAGGCTCCCAAAAGGCCAAAAGAATCTATCGTGACACACACCAGAACAGCAGTGGCCTCTAGAAAGGACTAGGAGGGGATTTTCCTGGGAGAAGGGAAGGTTCCAGAACACCCTTTACCTTACTGTGGCTAGACAGGTATCCAGGCTTGTCAAAAATCCATCCAATCACTGGATACCTGTGGCTCATGCCTGTAAACCTGAGATCTAAGGATTATAATTTGAGACGCTCATCCTCAATTAACCATTGGAAGTTGGGGCTGGAGTGGGGCCTAGTGAAACAGTGCTCACCGAGCATGCACAAAGCCCTCGGTTCGATTCCCCGAACATACACAGAAAAGCTGGAACTGGTGCCGTAGCTCAAATGGTAGAGTGCTAGCCCTGAGAAAGCTCAAGTACAGGGTCCAGGCCCTTAGTTCAGGCTCCAGGACTGGCAAAAAAATTGGAAGTGGAAGTGTGTCTCAAGTGGTAGAGCACCAGCCTTGAAAAGAAAAAAAAGATAAGCAAGAACATGAGGCTGGGGCTGGTGGTTCGTACCGGTAAGCCTAGCTATTCAGGAGGCTGAGGTTTGAGGATCACACGGTTCAAAGCCAGCCTAAGCAGAAAGTCTGTGAGAGTCTTACCTCCCAATTAACCACTAAAATGTCAGAAATGGTGCTGTGGCTTAAGTTGTAGAACAGCAACCTTGAGCACAAAAGCTCAGGGATGGTAGTGCCCAGGCCCTGAGTTCAAGCCCCAGGACCGGCACAAAACACAAAACATTCAACCAGTTATTTCTAGCCTGTGCATTTTAATCTACAAATATAACACCTGCATAAGATGGCAAGCATGGGGCAAGGAATGTGGCTTAGTGGTAGAGTGCTTGCCTAGCATGCTTGACACCCTGGGTTCAATTTCTTGGTATCATAAATACAAAAAAATAAACAATTTCTTTTAATTAAAGAAGGAGGCCAGGAGTTTGGCCTAGTGGTAGAGTGCTTGCCTAGCATGCATGAAGACCCAGGTTTGATTCCTCAGTACCACAAGAATGCCTCTGTCTAAGTAGCCCACTCACTTGCAGTCCCGAGTACCCTGGAGTCAGAGGTCTGCAGTTTAAGTCTGTGACTGGTTGTTCTTCAAAGAACCATACAGACCTTGGGTATCTAACACAGAAGCTACCAGCTGTATGTGGCTCTTTAAGTTCACTAAAATCAATGGAATAAAATAAAAATTTCATTTCCTCATTGGCACTCGTCGTGCGTGGTTACTGGAGAGCACTGAGAGGACATGAAGATCATCATGGAAAGTTCTACTGGCCAGTGCCAGTGTATACACTGTCATAAACGCTGGCCTCCCTTCTGTCGGGATGGAAGTCTGGGTCCTTGGCCAGGACGGGTACTAGGATCCCAGCTGCCCAGGGCCTGATACAGTAAACAGTAAGCAGCTGCTCAATAAACATGACCTGAGCGGATGGCTGAGGGTATGAGAAGCAAGCAGCAAGTCCTGGGTTCGAATCCCTTGCAGTGGGCAGGGGCTCCCTCACACTTATCCTCTGAGCCCCAGTTTCCTCTGTACAGGTTGGCATCACATTCACCACATTCTCGAGGTTGCTCCAAACATAGGGACCAGGAAACACCCCCCAGTGAACTGAGAAGTCAGTAGTCAGCTCTGAAATTCTAGAACAGGGAGGGCTGGGAGCAGGGGTGGGGCGTATTTCCATTTGTGAGAATCTCCTTTGAAAAGTAGAGAGGGGTAAAGACAGAGCAGGCTGTGGGCTGGGGTGGGGGGCGGGATTGTGGGGGAGCGGTTGCTGAGCATGGGGAAATCTATATCAGCTACACCTCGCTGGAACCTGACAAACAGCATCTGACACCTGCAAACACTGCTGTGGTCACCGTGATGGGACAGGGGTCACCTCAGTCCCCAGGGATGCCCCCTCTGTTCCAAGGGGTCTGAGCTCCATCTGGGCAGGGAGAGAGGTAGGGGCTCCCCCTGGGAGCTGCTGGGAACAGAGAGGGTGGGCTGGGCTGGCCACATCTGCCTCCTCTGCACACACTCTTTCCTAATCCAGCTCCTCAGAGTTTCTGAAAAGCCAAGATGTCAGCACTGGTCTGTTCACTGGCCTCCTCATTCATGCAGGTATCCCCATGAGTCTGCTGCACAGCTGATGTGTATGATGTATGAACCTATGTACATGCTCAGTATGTGTGTGCCTGTCACATAGCTGCCACATGCGTGCAAGGAAATGAGCCCCACTGGTCGCCAGTGGCTCATGCCTGTAATCCTAGCTACTCAGGAGGCTGAGATCAAGGTGGTCCAAAGCCAGCCCCAGCACACCAATATGAGAGACTCTTATCTCCAGTCAGTAAAACGCTGGAAATGGAACTATTGATCAAGTGGTAGAGGGCCAGCCTTGAGTGGAGGAAAAAAAGACCGGGGAATACACTGGCTCTGCCTCTCTATCAGTAGCACTGACTGTTTTCTGGGGCCCAAACATTACATACAAAATACTTTGTAATACATTTCTTATTATGCAATTCCTAAAAAATAACAGCAGCAATGTGGATTGTAATTAACCCAGTTTGGTAGTTGAGGAAACTGAGGCAAACTGGTTACACAGCAGTTACACAGCCCCTGGTGGAAGAATTTGGGGATCTGACCCCAGGTAACAGGACACCAGTGTCCCTGACTTAGCAGCAGATGGTCCCCAGGAGGGACGGGGAGGGCTAGTGCCAGGGAGAAAGGGGAGCAGGGAGCCAGGGGTCGCAGAGGAGTCAGGGCAGTCTTGGAGAGCTGGTGACCTATAAGCAGAGAAAAGCCCTAGAGATGGCACCCAGAATGTGTTCAAGGACAGGAAGCAAAGTGTGGTGGGCACCCTGGCTTAGCTCCTTGCCTCACCGCTTCTTCAGAAGAGCCAGCCAAGGTGCTAAGAGAGAGGGGGAGGCATGCACGTCCCAGGAAGCCAACTCAGGGCCCAAGCCAGGCCTCCCCTCTCGGCCCCAGGTTCCTTTTAAAGCTCTGAAACACAAGCAGTGAATGCCTAGGGTCCAGCACTGTGCTAGATCTTGGGCTCACAATGGCAGGCCTGTGGAGGAGACTCTTGTCTCCCAGCCTGCTCTCTGCCCACACTCCACCGTTCCAAGGCCAGCATGATTCTTGGCAGCTTGTCACTGTGGCGCTGAGGTCTTGGCATCCAGATCAGCTCTCTCTAGACTCTGCAGGAGGGTCAACAGGGAAGTCAGACACTTGTGGCTTAGCTGGTTAGTAGCTATGAGCCTGGGTGAGCCCTGTACCTCCTCAGGGCTTCAGTGCCCTTCCTGCTCTCAGCAAGGAAAGGGGAGAGCACTTCCTTGCAGGCGTGCTATGACTGGGGCAGGGGGTCAAAGGACAGTGTGTGTAAAGTGTCAAGCACTTTACGCTGGCAGCTAATGCTGGCTAAAGGCAGGTTGTAGACATCACTGTACACTCATCAATATGAGGTCTGCCTACTGCACAGGAACAGCCAGGACCCCAGATGCCACTCTGGTCCTCTGCCTCCACTAGGCCTGGGGGTTCTTCATGCCTCAGGAAAATAGCCCAGAAAAAAGAATGCCTCACCAGCCAGGGGCTAACTGCCAGGCTGGCTCATGAGAGCTGACCACTATGCCCACACCAGCCTCTGCTTCTGGCATTGGACTGTAGACAGGAATGGGAAGGGGCAGACAAAGCTATGAGGGAGGCATCCAGGCATAGGGAGAGGTCCCACTTCTAAAGCCTGAGATCTTCCCTCTTTGGGGAAGCAAGACAGAAGAGGGGAGGCTGGCTTCCTGTGCTCCTAGAGCCCCAATAAATGGGTTTCCCTAAAGATTTGGGGCAGGATCACTTCTAGACACCTGGCCAGCCTCAGCCCCTCCTGTCCACAGGAGGGATTCGCCTACCCTCCTCAGGAGACATCTCCAACAGCTCCTCCAGACCTTGCTAAGGATGTGTCTGCCGCCTAGAAAACCTCACGCCAGCTCTGCTCTCAGCACACGGCTCAGCTTAGACAGTATTTCCTTTGCCCCTAGCTGAAGTGGCTCCTGTCTCAGGGCTTTCGTTGAACAAGTGGTTATTGAGGCTCTCAAGACAGGCTGGCCTACTGTCTTAAACCCTGCCGGGGGCCAATGCTCTCTAGGGGGCAAGTGTCACGGGATCCGAGGGATGAGTGACAGTGGTCTTGTCGTGTGGGTTTTCTAGAAAGAATGTCCCGGCTCTAGGACAGGAGCAGTGCCAGGCTCTTGCAGGGCTCCCAGCTGTGCTGTAAACTGTGGTAATCTCCACCACAGTGAATAAAGGAAGGGCTCTGGCTGGGGCCTGCTGAGCTCTGGGCAGGAGGCCGGCAACAAGCTCTGGCTTAGAGCCCAGGGACTGGGGGGGTTTCAGCTGCTGCCTTCTGGGGAAGCCCTGGGCCAGGCAGGAGCAGGGCACAGGTGGTGACTGCTTTTGTGAATGGGGCCGAAGACAGTGGCAGCTCCTTCCATATGCCAAAGCCATTTAGCATCTCATTCAAGGGCAGGGAGGGGAACAGCGTGGGGGAGGGAGGGGAAGGAAGAGTCAATGTTCAGCAGAGCGCTGGACAGTCTCACAGCCCTGACTACTCTCTGGCTCTGTCTGATCAGAAGGTTTTTCTGGACATGGATCAGAGCTCCCTGGAGCCTCCTGTCCTCCCCCACCTCTGGCCCTACACCCAGCCTCAGAGAAGGGATTCTTTTTCCCAGTGACCAGAGTGACACCCTCCAGTGTCCCTCAAGAGGAGGCAGGTGAGGTGAGACAGGAGCAGCATGCACGTGCAGCTGGGAACCATGCTGGGAGGGAGGACTGCTCTGCAGGACCTGGAGGGTAAGCGCTGTCTCCGTCACTCAGCGCACACACAAGACACAAACTCAGGGAGGCAGCAACCCACTGGAGACTGACAGTGCTGTGTCCGTGTGACCCCACACACCACCCGGCCCCAGGACTCTCTCTCAGGGGGATGCTGAAATCCAGACTCAGCACAAAGCAATTACTGTCCTTCTGCCCCAGTGCCAAGGTCTTGTGGGAGGCCAACACCCTAAGGCCAGCCCCAGCCAATGAGTGGCCCCTCGGCCGGACCAGATGCTACTCACCCAGCTGCCACTGCCCTGGTGACCAAGAATGGCTGCCTCAATGAAGCCCATCACCACCACCCCACTACCCACCACACAGGGCAGCTCGACTGGGGGCTGGACTAGAGCAACCTAGCTACAGTCTTGGCTCAGAACTACCCTTAGGTGCAGAGCAGACACAGGGTGGAGGAAGACATGACAGGGGGGCATGGAGCATGAGGTTCAGATTTCTAAAAAGCCAGCTGGAGAGGAAGGCAGAGTGTGACCTGGGCTTGACCCCTTTCGTGTACTGCTGTGTGACCCTGGGCAAGCTGCCTCACTACTCTGAGCACGTGTCCTCCTCATCTGCAAAGCGTGATAATCCATGGGATGATCCAGGAAGAGGCCCAGAGGATTCAACTTCTGCCTTCCAAGAGAGATACTGCCAAGATGCCAGCTGTGTCACTGGCTGTCCTGTGATGACACAGGCATGTCCCCACTCTTGGGAGTCTCCTGGGGCAGCTGGAATAAGAATAGGCCTGAGGCAACAACATGGCCAGAGCTGTGAATGTGGTGATGGTAGGCACAGCAATAAAACTTCATCCTGGGCCTGAGCTAAGCACTTTACAAGTTGAGGGAATCCACCCCCTGGAAGAGAGGTGGAAACAGAGGCACAGAGTGGTTAAGTAACTAGTCCAAGGTGGACAGAATGAGGCTCTCCTCAGGAATTCAGGTCAGCTTGTCTCTCAGGTCCTACAGGGTTCAGAATACAGTGGGTTCTGGACAGCAACCTTTCCAAACCCCCTCTCTCTGGCCTCAAAAAGCCTGGCTCTGGAGTCATCCTGCTCTTCCTCCCCTTCTGGGCTTGGCTCTGCTCAGTTTTAGCTCAGGAGCCAATTTACCATTGCACAATTAATAATTAGCAGCAAGTTTTCTTCTCTTCCAAGAGAGGGATGAACCCATACGCTGGTGACTAGAACAAAGCAGGCAGATGGCTGTCCTCTGGCCCTGCCCGAGCGGGCAGCCTCTCTCCTGTCCCTACCCAGCCAGAAAATGATGGGTCAGACTCTTCTCCTCTCCTCTCTGGGGAAAATGCTTGACTAACCTAACCCACCACCTCCTTAGATCTGGGTAATACGATGGGGTCTTTGACTCACTGTCTACACCTTGTTCTTGGGATTGCTAATCTATTGTAAGCAGTTTGTGTCTGCTTCTATGTGTGTAATCAACACTGCACAGTTCCCTATTCCTCTCCATGCCCTGCTACAGAACACTTAGCTTGAACAACTCCTATTCATCCTTCAAAACCTCAAGAGAATGTCATATCCTTCATAATTTCCTGGTGCTTTCCTGTCTGTGTGCATCGAATGATTTGTCTGTGTTTCTAACAGAACACCCTCCTCATGTACTGCAGTTACTAACTATTCTCCATCGACTGAGCTCTGTTTGTTACACTCATTAACTAATTGACCAGTAACTCCAAGAGAATCAACAAAGGCTGAGCTCAGACTTTCCTAGGCTGGGCACAGTGGCTTAGACTTGTAATCTCTGTAACTCAGAAGCACAAACTGGGAAGATCAGGATTTGAGGTCAGCTGGGGCAGAAACGTCTATGAGGTCCCATCTCTGCAGAGGGAAAGCTGGATGTGGTGGTGTGTGCTCAGGATACCAGCCGTGATGGGAAGCCATAACGTCATGACTGGGACTCAGGCACGCACTGGGGTGGGAAGCAAGACTCTTTCCTACAAACAGCCAGTGAAATACGGGGCTGGAGCTGTGGCTCAGAGGCACTGTGCACTACTCACAAGCACGAGACCCCTGGGTTTAGACCCCAGTGCCATCGAAGCAAAGAAAAATAGGAACAGATTTTTTTTTTTGGTCTACAGGCACACAGCTACTAAGTAGCAAGCCCCTTTGTTTTTGTGGGGGTGGGGGAGGTCATGAGGCTTGAACTCTGGCCTGGGCACTGTCCTTGAGCTCTTCAGCTACTGCCCACTCCTGGGCCTGGGTTCTCAGCTCAAGGCTACCACCCAGCCATATAGCCATAGCCCCATTTACTGTTTTCTAGTGATTAGTTGGAAATAAGAGTCTCTTAGCTTTGTATTGCCCTGGCTGGCTTTCAACTGAGATGCTCAGATCTCAGCCTCCAGAGTAGCTAGGATTATAGGTGTGAGCCACTGCACCAGGCAAGCCCATGTTCTGAACCCAGGTCTTTTCAGTCTCATGTGACTGCCCTGAATCTTGAGTGTGGTGTTGTCCTCGCCCTAGCAGTCCTTCATGAATCAGCCTGGAAAACATGGCTCCCTTTTCTCCCCAGCCCCAGAAGGCTCCCGGGCTCCCCGCCTGCAGGGCCTGGGAGCCCTAAGTGCCTCTGTGTAGACAGCCAGGCTGGATCTGCTCTTCTCGAGTTCCAGAACTGTGTTGCAGCTATGCAACTAATTTTAAGAACCAATGATCCAGCCTGGAACATAACTTAAACTTGCACCAAAATAGGAAGGATTGGGGCCAGGAGTTTGGCCTAGTGGTAAAGTGCTTGCCAAGCATGCACGAAGACCCAGGTTCGATTCCTTGGTGCCACATACATAGAAAAAAGCCGGAAGTGGTGCTGAGGCTCAAGTGGTAGAGCTCTAGCCTTGAGAAAGTCCAAGGACAGTGCTCAGACCCTGAGCTCAAGCCTAGGACTGGCAAAAAAAAAAAAAAAAAAAAAAAAAAAAGGGTAGGGTTCCACAAGCCACATTCAGTGAATCCTGCCCACCTACTATAGTTCACAGTGCTGTCCCCTCAATATCAATGGGCCGAGTCTTAGAGACTTTCCCCCCGTCCCCTTCTAGACATAAACTGAACTCCCAAAAAAACCTTGTAAGTCCTGTGTGTTGGCCAAGGAGAGCCACAGCAGGGGACACAAGAGGACAAGGACAAACTAGCGTCCAGCGACAACAGCCAGGATCAGAGCAGGACACCCATGCTCACACAACCCGTGCTCACCCATCGGGAGGGCAAAGGTGGAAGCAAAGCCCTTCCTACTGACCACGTGTTTCAAGCCAGTGAGGGCTCTCTGCAGTCCTTGGGGAGAAGCATCCAGTGCAGTACCCAGAGCCAGGCAGTCAAAGCAAACAGGAGTCCCCAGGAGAGGGAGTGGCAGGGCCCAGGGGACGGCCACAGAGTGACTCCACTGGGTTTGGGATAGTTGACTGCCAAAGCTGGACTTGGCTGCCCGCGGGACCACCAGTGCCTGCCCCCTCCACCCCCGGCCCCCGTATTCTGATCTGGCTGCACCTCACAGGTGCAGGCTTGGGTTTTGAGCTGGCCTGTGTGTCACGTCACCATGGTGCAATCTGGGTTTTCTACTGAGGAAGTATGGGGTCCTGATGGGTACCCCAGCATCCAGGGCTCTTCAGGGTCTCATAAACCTTCTGCTTGTAAAAGACAGGAGGACACAGCCTCTGCTTTTGCTCTTTGGCTTTTGTCGATCTTAGGGCTTGAACTCAGGGTCTGGGCACTGTTACCCCGTTCTTTTGCTTGAGGCTAGTGCTCTGCCACTTTGAGCCACAGGGCCACTTCTGGTTTTCTGGTGGTTAACTGGAGATAAGTCTCGTGGACTCATCGAACTGTATGTGATCCTCAGATCTCAGCCTCCTAAGCAGCTATGATTTCAGGCATGCGCCGTTGGTGTACTGGCACTGCTGTGTTGTTCATGATGCTGCCAGGGTCTCCCCAAACGGGAGACAGAGGCAACGGGCTGCAGACAAAGTGAGAGAGGATTCACCTGCCACCAGGCCAGGCCAGCAGTGGAGGCCTGTAGTCGGTGACACCCAATGGGACTCTGGGGAACAGGCAGTCTTGATCCCCACAGCATGCAGGAAGTCATAGCCGGTGCTGAGCTGGCAGCCACTGTCCACTCCTACCACTTGTCAGGCCTCTCTTCCTCACCTGGCTGGACTCTCCCACGGGGGACACACCCTTCCCTGGTTTCCTCCCTGCCCAGTTCTACTTTTCTCTTCCCACCTCTCTGGACACCCTGCTTCCCATCCTCAATGGGGGGTTTTGACCACCTGGGCCCCAGTCTGTCTGGGGGTGACCTTTGCAGGTCTCAGCCTTAGCAAAGCATAGAATCCAGGAATTTGGCTCAACTGCAGGCTCAGGGGGGATCTGTGCAGTCCCCAAACCCAACCCAGAGCCAGTGTGCCCACTTTGGGGGTGGTGTCCCACTTCAAGGAACACTCAGACAGAACCACCCTCCATACTAATGGCTTTAAGAGAAGGAATGTGAGTGAAGGGGTGTCTCCTTTCTTGGATGCCCCAGGTTAGGCCACGTCCAGAAGGTCCTCACCAGGCACTAGCACCATGGGCTTCAGTCTCCAGAGCTAGGAGACAAAAAAACCTCCCCTTCTTTCCTGTGACCTAATCTCAGGTGTCCTGTCATGGTCAAACACCAAATTGTGTGGGTTTCAACAGGGCTGCATCTAGACAACTAGTAGGGCTCCATTTCCTCAGCCAAGGAGCTAAAATATTAAACTTAAGACCCCACGGGCTACCATAAAGATGTGCTGAGACGTGGTCTGCAAATGGCCTGGTAGGCACTAGGTGCTCAGTAAGAGCTGGCTCCGTGCTCTCTCTTCCTACCCACTCACTAGGGCATCCTGGCTCCAAGGGAGGCACCAGGAGGCCCTGGCCACTGGTTCCCTGGCTTGCCTCATCCCCTACTGAGCTGACAAGCAGCCCGGATGTTTATCCTGGCTGTTCAGGGCCCCCTGTCTGCCTGGGACAGGCTGAATAAACACACATGGTCCCACAGCTCCTGTCACTAGCTTCCCACGCACACACAGCTCACCTCCCAGGCTGGCTCCATCCCACAGTGCCCCTCCCAGCCAGGCCATCTGTTCAAAGTGCTTTCCTGTGCCTCGCTGATAGCTACTGAGATGCCCTAACCTGGTCCAGGCCAGGCCCAGGTCAGGATGAAGTGAGTGTGCCAGGCTCCAGCAGTCAGAGCTGCCCAGGTGGGGACAGCCACACTGCTGGAAGCTGTGTTTCCTCATTTATAGAGCGGGGACAATGACACAGCCAATCCCCAGGGCACAGTGATCATGACCTAGGGTGATAAAGAAAAGGCTCTCAGCACTGTGTCCAGGTGCCTAGGTACCTGGCTCATGGAAGGTGCTGGGGATACAAGCTTTAACAAAACACTATTATTGTTTTATGGTTAGCAAAGGAGTACAGCCAAGAAGTCTGTGGGCCCTGAGAATACATTCCCCCCAAAACAAAACAAAACAAAAGCTGGGAAATCATGGCTCATGCCTGTAATCCTAGCTAGTCAAGAGACTGAGATCTGAGGATCACAGTTCAAAATCAGCTGGGGCAGGAAAGTCTGTGAGACTCCATCTCCAATGAACCAGCGAAAAGCTGGGCTAGAGCCATGGCTCAAGTGGTAGAGTACCAGCCTTGCATAAGTAAGCCAAAGGAGTTCAAGTCCTGGTACTGGCAAAAACTAAACAAACAAATAGAAAAATACCCTACCCAGACGGTGCCAAGTACTTTCCATGTATTACCTCATCAGCTCCTGGTAGCCACCCCGGCACGTAGAATACCTCATTGTCCATAGGAGGCTCAGAGAGGTTGAGTCACTTTGATAGAGTCAAACAGCTCCCATAGGAACACGAGCAAGGGTCTGGTCTAGAGCCTGGGCTCTTTGTCTCCACACTCACATGCTCCTGTAGGGCCATATTTCTGTGGCTTCTCTTCCTGCTTACCACCTTCCCCATTCTCCCACCCCAATTCTGAAGGCTTCCTAAGGGCTGGGTGTGAGCTTAGGAGCTCTGCTGCTGAGCCACCCAGTTTAGCAAAGCAGGGATAGCAGTCTCTAGCCACAGACCTTACCCAAGCATGCCCAGATGGGAGCCCCATCCTCCATTGACCTACTAGGGCTGTGGGCATTATTACCCGACACACACACACACACACACACACACACACTTTACAGAGGGAGGAAGTGGGCTCCAGGAAGCAGGGTTACCTGTCGAGAGTCCAACAGCCTTCAGGAAAAGCTAGCTCAGGTCTGAGACAGACATAAAGCAGGTTGGCCTCACTGGGGCGTCTGCATGACTGGCCCAAGAGATCCTCGAGGAGAAGCCCAGCCCAGAAAGGGGGCCCAGACATAACCGCAGGAAATACCATGGCCTGGGCTGGTCAGCTTCTTCTGGGAAATGGACTGTTAGCAAGTTCATAGTGTGCTGAACCAGGCATGGGACAGACCATGCCACCCAGGAATGAATGTCCTTTCCCAGCAGTCTTTTCCCTTCCAGAGAAAGGAAACTGAGGCTCTGTGAGAAAGGTAGTTGCTTGAGGTCATCCTTCTCAGAAGCAGCATGTCAGTCTGCCCTCAAGGTCCTGATGAAACAGAAGTGTGCCCCCTCCCCTTGCTTCCTGAGGCCCTCTGACTTCAAGATCTGTGGCCCCCACCCAAAAAATAAAATAAAATAAAAAACTGGGTGGAGGAGACTCAAAGACATGAGGTTAAAGTGGCACTGCTTCTTCAGGCTCAGGCCAGAGGCTCCTCTTGTGAGCTGCCAGACAATGGCCTTCCAAACAACATGAAGAGTTATATTCCTGGTGCTCACTTGCTATGTGACCTTGAACAAATCCCCTGCCTTTTCTGGGCCTTTCCATTAAAACAGAAGCACAAGTTCAAATTCAGATCCAGCTATTAGCTAGCTTGGTGATCCTGGGGAGATGGCTTAACCGCTGTGAGCCTCAGACTTGTCAGGTCGACTGGATCACATCTGATGAGACAGAAAGGATGTGGGCCAAGAGCTTAGCTCACTGGAGGCCGGCTGTAAGATAAGCTACTTGTAAATGCTAACACAGTTGTTACCGCTTATCAGTGAGGTGGGTATTTTGGGGGCTTGAACTCAGGGCCTGGTTGCTCTCCCTAAGTACTTCTTCACTCAAGGCTGGCACTCTGCTATTTGTGTCACACTTCCACTTCTGGTTTTTCAGTGGTTGACTGGAGATAAGAGCCTCACTTGTGGACTTTTCTGGCTTTGAACCTTGACCCTCTGATCTCAGTCTTCTGAGCGGCTAGGATTACAGGCATGAGCCACTGACACCCACCTGTCAGTGGGTCTTGACTGGGGCAGTTCTGGCCTTCTGTGGAGTTTCTGTGTCTATATGGAGGCACTCTTGGTTTCATATGGCTAGAGAATTAAGTCTAGCAATCAAGGCCATGGCCCATGGAGGTTAACATTGTGCAATGTGGGGGGAGGGGGAAAACCAGCAAACTTAAAAAAAAAAAAAAAAAAAAAGCCTGGCTGGGAATTGTAGCACAGTGGCAGCCTGAGCAAAGCCCTGGTTCAAGGTCCACCACCAATAAACAAATGCTTATTGCACTTGCCCAGTAAGAAACACTGCTGCTGTCTCCCCAAAGAACCTTCCAGATGCCCCTGACCTTCACACCCAAGAGCAGGCTCCTTCCTGGGCCTCAGCTGTCTGTAGAAAGCAGAGGCTAATTTCTGAGGTTATTCATAGCAGACGATTGGAAAACGGGGATCCCTGCTCACCCTGAGGACCTAGGATATTCCCAGGGGCCAGTGGCCAGGGGTGGGTAGTTCACTCCTGTGTCATCAGAGCCACTCCTCGGCCACCACAGTGGCAGCCAGACCAAGCAGCCTGCTTTCCTGTCTGTCTTCCCTGGTCCCTGCAAGCTCTAATGAGCACAGGGAGGGTGAGGGGCAGGCCTGCACTGGCCAGCACAGCTGGATGATCACTGCCCTTCCTCTCAGAGCAGAGGTCAGTGGTGGGAAGCAGGGACAAAGCCCAGCTCCTGAGATGGGAAGGAAGAAGGGCAGGGCCTTGGGCTTGGCCAGCCTGGAACAAGTGTTTGTGACTGACCCTGGGGCTCTGGGAGAGGATTCATCACAAAGAGAAATAGCACCCAACCAACCATGCATGCCACCCAGGCACAGCACACTCTGCATTTCATTCTTGCTACACTACAACTGTGCAAAGACTGGGTATTCCTGTCCCCATTTGAGAGAGGGGTAAACTGAGTCCAAGGTAACACAGCTGGGAAAGGATCCTGACTCCCAGTGGCTTTCCTTCCCCACCCCATCTCTCTTTGAAACCTCATTTGTGGAATGGCCTCCAGATACTCAGAGGATGAAGACAGAACTCCCAGCTGTGGTTTAGAAGATCTCAGCTAAGGCCTGTCACTCTGCATGGCCTCATTTCACAACACAAACCTACCTTCCTCGCCCTGGGACTTAGAGACTGTGTTTACCTAAGTCTTTCATATACTCTTAAACCTCAGGGCCTTTACACATACTATTCCTTATACCAAAAATACCACAGAGGTTTTGAAGCAAGACTGTCACATGCCCAGACAATGAGCTATAATACAGAGAAAGGGTGAGATGATGGCTTTGCCTTGATCCAGGTGAGCAGGTAGCCAGTCCAAGGGAGGCAGACAAAGAAGTGGAGGAGAAGGCAGAGTGGATGGGATGGGGTGAGGGTGGGGTCAAGAATCAGGGAGGGAAGAGTCGAACAAGACAATGTACAGCTATACCATCAGTGGGGATCTGCAGGGCAGATCTGTCCTAGGCAGGAAGGTGGGCTGAGAGGTGACCTCCACAGCAAAAGTCAGCATCAGTGACAGGAGAGAGGACAAGTAGGGAAGCTGAGAGAGAAACATATCACAGTCAGAGTTCAGGATAGATCAAACTTTAAAGTAGCTGTGAGAGCGGGGTACAGTGGCTCACGCCTGTAATCCTAGCTACTCAGGAGGCTGAGATCTCAGGATCAAGGTTCAAAACCAGCACAAAAGGACCTGAGACTCTTAATCTCCAATTAACCTCTAGAAAAACAGAAGTGGGGCTGTGGCTCAAGGGTAGGGCGGTAGCCTTGAGCTGAAGAGCTCAGGAATAGTGCTCAGGCCGAGTTCAAGCCCCATGACCCCCCCCCCCCCCCACACACACACACAAAACCAACATGGCTGCAGGCTTCCAGGTTGCCCGGGGCTGGCTGTGGAGAGGAAGCCAGCAAGCAGGAATGAAGCAGTGGTCAAGAGCTAGGATTGTGGGCCAAGAGTTTGGCCTAGTGGTAAAAGTGGTTGCCTAGCATGCACGAAGACCCAGGTTCAAGTCACTGGTGCCACAAACGTAGAAAAAGATGAAATTAGAAGAGCTCTAGCCTTGAACAAAAAGTGTTCAAGGACAGTGCCCAGGCCCTGAGTTCGCCCTAGGATTGGTTTAAAAAAAAAAAAAAAAAAGAGCTGGATTGTCTGCTGTAAACCTCTAGGGATTTGTCCTGAGACCCTGGGGATGTAGCCCCTTCCAGAAACAAGGCTTGTGACACATTCCCAAAGCCTCCTGAGAGTAGAGGCAGCACTCTCACATCTGTCGGGTTAGAGGACTGGCTGAAGAGACTTTGCTGGGTTCATTTCCATTTGTTTTAGAAATTTATCCAATTCTGCCAACCGACTTCACAACAGTGCCCTTTGGTTTTACCCTAAATGGGTAACCTTGTGCCCTGTTCTGAAAAGCCCCAGTACATACATGAAAGAAAAAGAGCATGAATACAAAAAAATCAAGCATGAATCTCAGAGAAGCAAGCTGATATTGGGCAGCTGGGTGGAGGAAGGCCTGAGCTGTCCAGAATAACACAGCTGGAGAGGAAGAGGGAGAGGAGGGGACATAAAAGGACAGAGCACCACAGTGCTGGAGACTGCCTGCTGTACATATACACACACACACGCACGTATGCACTCACTTTTCCCATCAGTCCTTGCAACAAACATCTGTGTGTCTCCTGTACACCAGCACTATGCTGGATGGCATAGTAAGATAGAAGAAATAAGATAAAGAAGTCCAAATGCAGTGCAATGCCAGGTGTCTATGTAGTACCTGCATTCAGGAAGCTGAGGCAGGAGGATTGTGAGTTTGAGGCTAACTTTTGGCTACACCACAAGCTGCATGTCATCTTGGTTTATAGAGTAGTGAGGTCCTGTCTCAAGAAGAGAGAAAGGGGCCAGGAGTTTGGCCTAGTGGTAGAATGCACAAAGACCCAGGTTCGATTCCTCGGTACAACATACATACAAAAAGAAAAAAAAAGCCGGAAGTGGTGCTGAGGCTCAAGTGGTAGAGTACTAGCTTTGAGAAAGTCCAAGGACAGTGCTCAGGCCTGAGCCCAAGCCTAAGACTGGCAAAAAAAAAAAAAAAGAAGAAGAGAAAGTCAGGCATTAATGGCTCATGCCTATAATCCTAGCTACTCAGAGGCTGAGATCCGAGGATCTTGTTTCCAAGCCAGCCCAGGCAGGTAAGCACATGAAACACTTATCTGTAACTATCAAAAAAGTCTTAACAAAAACCGCTTGGTATTGGCACAAAAACAGACCAGAAAATCAGTGGAACAGAATAGAAGACCCAGAAATAGAACCACATACCTATAGGCAACTTGTATTTGGCAAGGGAGCCAAAGATATACAGTGGAACAAACACAATCTATTCAATTATTGGTGCTGGCAAAACTGGGCAGCCATATGCAGAAAACTAAAAATTGACCCTAGCCTTTCGCCATGCACAAGCATTAACTCAACAAAGACCTCAACGTCAGACCAGAAACCATGAAACTGCTATATGATAGAGTAGGAGAGACACTGGAGCTCATAGGCACAGGCAAAAGATTCCTGAACAGAATCCCAGGGTCACAACAGATTGGAGACTCGATAAATGGGACTACCAAAAAATAGAAAGTTTCTGTACAGATAAAAACATAGTCGCAAAAATAGAGAGACAGCCAACCAACTGGGAAAAGATATTCACCAACAACACATCTGACAAATGCTTAATATCCAGTATCTACAGGGAACTCAAGAAACTAATCCCCCCCAAACCCAATAAACCATTCACTAAATGGGCAAGGGAACTAAAGAGAGACTTATCAGAAGAAGAGATTAAAATGGCAGAAAAGCATATGAGAAAATGTTCATCATCTATGGTCATAAAAGAAATGCAAACAAAAACAACCCTAAGATACCACCTTACCCCAACAAGAATGGCCAGACAATGATAGTTGCTGGCAGGACTGTGGAGAAAAAGGAACCCTACTACACTGCGGGTGGGAATGTAAACTAGTTCAGCCACTCTGGAAAACAGTGTGGAGGTTTCTTAAAGAACTGAAAATAGACCTTCCCTACCATCCCACCATACCACTTCTGGGCATCTATCCTGAACAGCATGACCCAGGATATTATAAAGACACCTGCTCAGCTATGTTCATCTCTGCACTATTCACAATAGCCAGGCAATGGAAGCAATCCAGATGCCCTACTGCAGAAGAATGGATACAGAAAATGTGGTCTATATACACAATGGAATTCTACATAGCCAACAGACAAGATAAAATAATGGCATTCGCAGGGAAGTGGATGAATCTAGAGCAAATCATGTTGAGTGAGACAAGTCAAGACCTAAGGAACAAAAGGCGCATGGTATCCTTAATATATGGCTATTAAATCCAAAGACTACAAGAGCAAGGACTCAATAACTGCATACCCAATACTATGGACATGGTAATGGAAATATAAATATAACTATATAGACATAAAAACCTATGACTCTATAGACATAATGTTTTATTTCATAACTTAATATATTTCTATGACATACAAACCCTAATTTTGATTAGGTTCTAAATACTAAGTCCCAGTGATTGTAAACAGAGATTCCCTTCTTGAACACTTGTTTGTTAAACTTTTCATTTAAAATATGATATAAAAATCAACGTTAATAA
This sequence comes from Megascapheus bottae, assembly GCF_031878675.1. Taxonomy (NCBI): domain Eukaryota; kingdom Metazoa; phylum Chordata; class Mammalia; order Rodentia; family Geomyidae; genus Megascapheus; species Megascapheus bottae. The sequence goes on along the minus strand of NC_143514.1, from coordinate 72,134,711 downwards.
ATTCTTTAATTAAAAAAAAAGTGTTGACGGGGCCGGGAGTTTGGCCTAGTGGTTAAAGTGCTTGTCTAGCATGCACAAAGACCCGGGTTCGATTCCTTGGTACCACATACATAGGAAAAAGCCGGAAGTGGTGCTGAGGCTCAAGTGGTAGAGCTCTAGCCTTGAGAAAGTCCAAGGACAGTGCTCAGGCCCTGAGCTCAAGCCTAGGACTGGCAAAAAAAAAAAAAAAAAAAAAAGTCTTGAGCACAAAAGTTTAGAAATAGTGGCCAGGCCATAGTTCAAGCCCTAGAATTGGTATCAAGAACAAAACAAAACAAAATAAAGAGATAGGGAGAGACAGAGGAGTAAAGGAGATGAAAGGCACTAGGCATGTTTAGTTGTGGCAAGTGCCAAGAAGAATGATTAGATAGGGAGGGGGATCAGGCAATGGAGGTAAGGGAAATTTTCTCTTTTTTCTTTTTCAGTCATTTGTAGGACTTGAACTCAGGGCATGGACGCTGTCCCTGAGCTCTTTTTGCTTAAGGCTAGAGTTCTACCACTTTGAACTACAGTGCCGCTTCTGGTTTTCTGGTGGAGATAAGAGTCTCATGGTCTTTCCTGCCTGGTCTGGCTTCAAACTATGATCCTCATATCTCAGCCTCCTGAGTAGCCAGGATTATACGTTGAGCCACTAGCACCCAGCTGGGGCAATTTTCATAGCCAGAGAGGCCTCTCTCTAAGGCAGCATCTGAGTAGAGTCTCAACTGAGGTTGGTCATTTTTTTCTCCCTTCTCAATGATGAGAAAAGTGAGTCTCAAAGGTAAGATGATTTACTTGGAATTGCATGGAAAGTCTGGCTTAGGTTAGTGTGAGGTGTGTCCTGTAAGGGAAAGTAGTAAGGAGCATCCTGCCCACTGTCCTGAGGCCCTCGCAGACATCACTAGTTGATATCGTCACCTGTCTCCCATTTGAAGCCAGATTTCCAATCTTCAGACTTCCACATCATCAGTATTATGCAAATCAGGGCTGGCACAGAAGGCTTAAGGAAAGGGCAGGGAGAGTGGGCCCCGGGTGGACTCTGGTACCAAACACTTTCCTAGCTCATTCAGGTTTAATATGGAAGGGGGTGGGCGGGAGGGATGCCATGCTAGGAGGGTGGAGGAAGGGAGGGAAGAGAACTGCTGCTTGAGACCATCAGGGAGATGTAGAGGGACCCCACCAGCCTACACAGCTGTGCCCAGGGAGACCAGATAGCTGTCAGAGCTGAGGCCATCAGTGCTGACCTAGTTTTCCAGGTCTGGCTGTCCCATCCAGTGTTGAGGCTTCCCTACTTAACTAGATCTAGAATGCCCCTGGGTTTCACTTCACCAGTGGCAAAGGCGCCCCTCAGAGCTGAGAACAACCTTGGTTGTTGCCCTGGTGCCTTTGCCTCTGTCTTTCTACATAAAGGGAAACATGTCAGGGTTTCACAGATGACTCATTTTCCTTGGAGAGGCCTAGTGGGGCTGAGTCAGGCTGCAGGAGCCTGGGGTCACTAACTCCCCACCCTCCTGTGACTTGAGATGCCCTGGGTCCCAAGAAGGCAGGGGACAAATAGAGGCGTAGGTGGAGAGGCCAAGTGGCTAGAGAGGAGACTGCCTCTCCTTACCCAACCTGCAGTGTGTCACTAGATATCACCCAGTGCTACCCAAATAGAACCTGACAGAGGAGAAAAATTCCTGTGGGTTTTCCTGAATGAGCCTGAGGCTGAGTCACAGCCACCTGGGAACAGCATACACAAAAGCTCCCAAACCACCAAAGAAGGAAAAATGGGCCTGGGTAACCAAGGGAGGAGGAGGATCACACAGCTCCAAGGCCGAATTCTGGATTTTATTTTCTAGAAAAACACATTACACAATAGACAGGAGTCGAGACTGATTGCAAAGTGAAATTCTGTGTGTGCTGGATTCCATGTCTTCTTAACCCTTGTGGGGCCCCTAGAAAAGTCTCCCTAGTGATTAAGGAATGGGCCTGGTTCACTGGTTCCTTCTCCACTTTGGCTCTGAAGGGAGAAGGGTGGGTGGCTCCGTACTCTGGCTTCTGAGCATGGGCTGGAAACTGGGTCTGGTGGCAGGTTCTGCCTGCCCACCCCCTACATGTCCCCAAGGGAACAGTCTCAAGGGACTGTTCCTTTCAGAACTAGCACTCCAAAGGTACCACCTCCCCCATCCGGAGTGACCTGGAGGTGGATGATTCCCACTGCAACCCACCCTCCCTGGCAGACCTTCTCCCTCAGCTCACAGGGCCTCCCCAAGCCCCAGCAAATCCCCTTCAGCCTGGAAAGTAGATGCACCACAGAGCCCACAATACACAGAGAAACAGCTTCTTTCTGCTGTAGGGTTTGGGTGGGGCCTCTTGCTTTAATCAACCCTCAGCTTCTTCATCTATTAAAGGGCACAAAAACCAGTGTGGTAGCAGCGTGTGTATTAGTCCCAGCTACTCAGGAGGCTGAGGCAGGAGGATCACAGGAGTCTAGGAGTTAATGACAGCCTGGGCAACATAGAGAAACCATATGTATATACCTACTCAGGAGGCTGAGATCTGAGGGTCGTGGTTCAAAGCTAGCCCAGGCAGGAAAGTTCATGAGATCCTTATTTCTAATTAACCACCATCAAGGCCAGAAGTAAAACAGTATCTCAAGTGGTAGAGTGCTAGCCTTGAGAAAAAGCTCAGAGAGAGTACCTAGGCTCTGAGTTTAAGCCTTAGGACCAGTGGGGGGGGGGGGTAGATGGGGTTCAGGAATTAGTGGTTCATGACTGTAAATCCTAGATACTCAATGGGCTGAGATCTGAGGATCATGGTTCAAAGACAGGTCAGATAGTAAAGTCCATCATATGGCCAACTAATCACCAAAAAGTAGAGCTGTGATTCAAGAGCAGTAGAGCGTGAGTCTTGAGCAAAAAAGCTTAGGGACAGCATCCAGGCCAAGTTGAAATCCCAAGACCAGCCCCAGAACTGGAATCAAAACAATCAAATGAACAAAAAGCTGCCAAGTGGAGCTGTGTTGAGCTCAAGTGGTAGAGCACCAGCCCTGAGTAAAAAAGCTAAGTTCAGTCCCGGGCCCTGAGTTCTGTCATGAGGTCTAGGGAGGGGATTCCACATCCCATCAGAGTCCGCATGCAGAGACAGTCTCAGGCAAAAAGGTGAATTTATTGGGGAAGTAGATGATGAGCTGGCCAGCCAGGAACACAGTACAGACTCGGGAGCTGACACTGTGGCCCCGAACAGTTCTCACACTGCGTTTTTTTGTTGTTGTTGTTGTTGTTTTTTTTTTTTTTTTTGCCAGTCCTGGGCTTGAGCTCAGGGCCTGAGCACTGTCCTTGGACTTTCTCAAGGCTAGAGCTCTACCGCTTGAGTCTCAGCACCACTTCTGGCTTTTTTCTATGTATGTGGTAATGAGGAATCGAACCCAGGTCTTCATGTATGCTAGGCAAGCACTTTAACCACTAGGCCAAACTCCCAGCCCTCACACTGGGTTTTTAAGGGCAAAAAACATGCGGTCAAGCCGAGCCACACGCAGGTAGCCAATGAGATTGTGACATACTCAGAGGGACTATACAGTCATATCTGGCTACATGCAGGTAGCCAATAGGGTTACAGCCGGCCTCATAGTAACTGTTTGAACTAACCTATTATCTTGGTTTGAATTTGGTGGGTCTCCACACAAAGCAGGTCCCCTCACAAACCAAGCAGTTATTCTTTCTCATGGAGGCGGGGATAAGGCTGTCCCTCCCTGGAAGGGCAAGGGTGACTGGGCTGTTTTACTATTATTGACTTTCAGCATTCCCCAATGGGGCAGAAGAGCTCTTAGTATGCTCAAGATAGTCAGTCTTTGTTCCCCTTAAAAGTTTAAGGCCCAGTACTAACCCAAAAAGTAGTGGGGAGAAGACCTAGTAAGACCCAGGTCAGGCTCAGTATGGATGAGTCAATGTGTTCACTGTGATGGGCCAGGGAGGCCATGAGCACTGCAGGCAGGAGTTCTGCAGAGCCAAGGGACTGCTTCCTGTCCTCATGGAATCAGGTAAGGTTCAAGGGTGCTCTGGCTTCTCCCCAGGGCCCCCAGGACTTCCATCATGGCCCTCCAAATCTGCTGGATTCCCATGGTGTGATGATTCTCACAGCTTTTTTTTTTTCCCCTTCTCATACTGGGGAACTCAGAGCCTGACACTTGCTGGGCAGGTGCTCTAGTACTTCCCGGAAGCTGGGGTGACAGACTGGAGTCACCCCATCCAGGCATGGAGTAAGGAGTCCCTTGAACTTTCATGCCTGAACTGGCCTCCTATCTTCCTCCCATGTGGCTAGGATCACAGGCCTGAGCCACCATGCTGGCTGAGCTCTGCTCTTTCTCTCTCTCTCTCTCTCTCTCTCTCTCTCTCTCTCTCTCTCTCTCTCTCTCTCTCTCTCTCTCTCTCTCTCTCTCTTTTCCTTTCCCTCCCTCCCTCCCTTCTTACATTTCACACATATTTACAATGTATTCCCATCCACCTCACCCCTGTGTCACTCTCCCTGCCCCCTTTCTGGGAAGGACACTTTCTCTGGCTTATCCTAAACTTGCCTCATGATGGGGTGTGGGGACCAGGAGGCTGAGCCTGGGGTCTGCAGTGGGTGCTCTCCCACCTTCAGCCTCATTTCCGCCACCCCTACTCCTCAGCCAACAATAGCTGCTCCCAGGCAGTTTGCCACACAGCTGAAGCTTCCTGAGCAAAAATACCCTGGGTGCGGGGGAGGCTGGGGTGGTTCTGGGGGAGGCTGGCAGGAGGTAGGCAGGCGTAAGCACATTTCTTGAGTCTACCAGCAAGCAGGGGACCCCCATCCCCAGAGAAGGATTAGGCCTAGATTCAGGATTGGGGTGACTGACAGAGAGGGGCTTGGGGCATGGCAGGGAAAAAGCTCTAGAACCTGGGAGAGAAAAAGTAAGGCCTGGATCCCTGAGAGATCATCTGGATCCTGGGAAATGGACGCTTGGGTGCAGGTCCAGGGGCTGAACTCCTTGCAGGAGAGTCCTGAGTCCCAGGAGGGATGGCGGGACCCAAGGCCAGGAGGAGGGACAGTCAGAGCATCCCAGAGACCCAGGTGGCCACACAGAACTAACCAGGGAAGAAAAGGGAAATCTGCTGGCCTTAGAGATCTCTGGATGAGAGAGGCTTCCTTTGTGAAGTCCCCATTGTGCAGTGGGCAAGGCAGGGGCTTGAAGTCCGTTCACCCTCCCCCCGCTCACCCCCCCAGGTTCTGGGAAGCCCATCCTTATACCCCAGGGAAGGGCTGTTTGTGCACAGGGGCCCCAGTCCAGACCCTCACTCCTGCGGACCTCCATCAAAGCCTAGTGAGGAGAGGGGGGAGGAAGGGACTGATCTTTCTAGGGTCACAAAGGTCATGAAGAAGGAATTTGGAGGTCAGAGCACTGCCCCTCCCCCCATCAGCTGCTTCAAAGACAGAATCTCAGTCTTTCCCAGTCCCCCATTCCCTGGAAGGCTCAGACTCTGCAGGGGGGCTGTGGGAGGGGTGCTGTGGCAAAAGCAGCTGCCAGCAATCTGGATCAGAGTCAGGGTTTTGCTGGAAGGTTCTGGGCAAGGGCTTCCACTCAACGTCTGGGCTCTGCTAACTCTAGCTGCATGGCACAGGACATAAAGTCCCTCTGGGCTCTGCTGTCACCTGTCGAGGCAATGCCCTGGACCTGGGCCTACTCCCATCAATCACCAGGCCCTGTCACTTGTCACTTCCTCACCATCTTGTCACTTGGCCACCATCAGCCTCTGACTCCATGACTGTCCCTGCCCCAAACCCATCTCCACCCAGCAGTGGCATGAACCACACCAGAAGGCAAGTTAGATCCTGCACCAAATTGCTCTCAGTCCTCCCACCCTGGTTCATTTCTGCTTTCTTTCTTTGAGGACTTTTTGGTATGGAAGAATGTAAAGAAAGGCTCTGGTATAAGGGAATAAAAAAAAATCAAACATAATTTGGAAAAGCATAGACACACACCATGGTACCCCCAATGTTCTAGGGACAGAATTCCAATCTCTCATCTATTGCTATGGTTTCACAGGGCCCAATTCTTCACTACCTTTCAGGATCACCTTGGGTCACTCTCACTCTTAAACTCTACTCTTGCTACATGGAACATACCACACAGGTCCCAGACCTCAGGGCCTTGGCACACTGTCATGTTTTCTGGCTTAGAGTCCTCTTCTTTTCACTTCCCCATCTCTTCCTTCTGAACTTAAATCCTTAAATGCTTCATCCTCAAGGACTTTTCCTCGGGCCGGGTTCTTTGCGTGGGGTGGCTCCTCTAATGCCCTGCTCATATTTACAGATCTGTGCAATTATCTAAAGCCATGTCTATTTGGTCACCACTCTAACTTGTGCCTGGCATGTACCGGGTGCTCAATAAATAGCAGTCATCGTCACCATCTTTTCCCTACAGCAGTGGTGGCAGAGCTGCTTTGTGGGAGGTATGCAAGAGGCAATGGGGATGTCAGCCAGAACATGGCCTTGGCAGCGTGGAGATCTGGGTTCTAATCCAAGCTCTGGCACTGTAGCTATTTAGCTTCTGGCAAATCGCCTCACCTTTCTGAGCCTGCTTAATCTGAGGATTATATTAATGGTTCTGAATGATGGGTAGAAATCTCTTCCAAGACTCCCTGACTCTACATCCCACATCCTCCACATCCCCCAGCAGGTGACGCTCTAGTGTCTGACATGATAGCACTGGGCCTAGCAGTCAGGATGGTCCATGCACTCTGTGGCCCAGGAGTGTCAGCATCAGGGACTCTGTTAAGAAAGGCTGGATGTGGGCCAGGAGTTTGGCCTAGTGGTAGAGTGCTTGCCTAGAATGCATAAAGACCCCGGTTTGATTCCTCAGTACCACACACACAGAAAAGGTACCACATATGTAGAAAAAAGCCGGAAGTGTGCTGGTGCTGTGGCTCAGGTGGCAGAGCTCTAGTCTTATAGAGGCTCAAGAATAGTGCTCAAGGGCCGGGAGTTTGGCCTAGTGGTAGAGTGCTTGTACCACATACATAGAAAAAAAAAAGCCAGAAATGGTGCTGTGGCTCAAGTGGTAGAGCTCTACCCTTGAGAAAGCCCAAGGACAGTGCTCAGGCCCTGAGCTCAAGCCCACGACTGGCAAAAAAAAAAAAAAGTTGGGGTTCTAAAATGGAAAAAAAAAAAATCAAGCCCCAGCCTGAGTGGCCAAGAACAGTGCTCAGGCCCGGAGTTCAAGCCCCAGGACTGGCAAAAAAAAAAAGGCTGGATGTAGCCAGCATCCCCACTGGTTCCCTGCACACCTGAGAACCTGGGTATGTCACATGGTCCTGCAGTTCCAGGACCCTGGCACAAGCAGAGCAGTCAGGTGTATATCATAAGCCAGGGCTCTGGGTAAGGGAGGCAGACTTAGAATGACTGAAGGTCCAATCTCCTAGGTACTATGGGACTTTGGACTTGTGGCTCCTCCTCTTGGGGTGGCTGTTTAAATGGGCAATAAACATGCTCCCTGCCTGCCTGCTGGGGTAGCGGGATCTTGTCATTGTCCTCCTGTCACTGCCTAACTGGGCCTACTACCTAAGTCTCTTGGTAGCTTGGATGACAGTTGTCAAAGCACACAGCAGGAATTCAAGTTCTTCATCTGTTTGTGGGTAAGGAGGTTAGAAGGGGAGGGGGGGATTTCAATCCAAGAAGGTAGCTGGGGACACAGAGCAAAAGGGGCTTCAGAAATGTACAAGAGAGCTGGGTGCCAGGTGTGAGTCACTGGCTACTTAGGAGACTGAGATCTGAGGATAGTGATTCAAAGCCAGCCTAGGTAGAAAGGTTCCTCAGAGACTCTATCTTCAATTAATCACTCAAAAACCAGAAGTGGCACTGTAGCTCAAGTGGTAGAGCTCTAGCCTTGAGCACAAAGAGGCTCAGAGACAGCACCCAGGCCCTGGGTTCAAGCCTGACAAAGAAAAAAAAGAAAGAGAGAGAGGGATGGGGAGGGGGAGGAGGAGAGGGAGGAAGGGAGGGAGGGAAGGACAAGGGGACACAGAATGATCTAGAAAGTTTTGTAAAATAGCAATGGAAAGCACAGGCCTTCGGGGTTCAGCTAGGCAAGCTAGAAGCCTGCCTTCTCCCATTCTATTTGTTCAAATCCATCCCACATTCCCTGATCCTCACCCCTGGGTGACTGCTCCTGGGGAGGGAAGGGGTGTGGAGCCACTCAGATGCTGCTGCATGGCCCTGTGTCCCCTGCAGGCACAGCGCCAGCTGTACGTGGTAGTAAGGAGGGTAGAATGGCCAGTGGGTGGCCATTCTTAGTAGTTTTTTTCTAGGTTTAAGGACAGCCAGCCAGATAAATCCATACTCTCAAAAGCTCCCATTTACCAAAGACCTATACTGGGCTCCATGCCCCCAGCTCAGTAACATTATATCCATCACCAGCCACTGCTCTGAGTCTCTCTCCCACTTTCTGGAGAAAACTGGGGCTCAGGTGTGCCCTGAGAGGTTACTCAGCTAGGACAAAGTAGCGGAGCTCAAACTAGAAACCATATCAATCTGACCCCACATCCTAACTAGAGAGAGCACTAGATTCAGAGTCAGGAGATCAAGGTCAAAAGTACCCTGAGTTGGGGCTGGGAGCATGGCCTAGTGGTAGAGTGCTTGCCTAACATGCACAAAGCCCTGGGTTCAATTCCTTGGTACCACAAACACAGAAAAAGCTGAAAGTGGTAGTGTGGCTCAAGTGGTAGAGCACTAGCCTTGAAAAAGTCCAAGGACAGTGTCCAAGCCCTGAGTTCAAACCCTATGACTGGCGAGAAAAAAAAGAAGTGCCGAGTGGAACTCGCTGAGAGTTCTGAGGAGTCTCCTCAAGAGGAAGCTGGTCCAGAAGACACTCAAATCTCACTTCTACTCTGACCTCCCTTCCCTTTTCCACTTCACTCACAGTTCCAGGAACCTCAGCGGGAGGTCCAGTAACCACTCTGGGGCAAGTAAAATGAAGAGAAGCCTCTGCCCCAAGACATCCAGAAGCCACAAAGCCACAGGACTGCCTGGAGGCTGGCCATGAGAGCCGGCGGTCCAGAAGATCCAGGCCCAGAGGCTCCTTTGTGGCCAGGTCACCTCTGCTGTAGAAGGAAGGAGGATGACAGACTTCATCTGGGAGCCCTGGGGCCCTGTGGGTGGGGTGGGCATGTGGTCTCTCTGGGAGAATCCCCAGGCTGAGTTTGAGGCCAGTCTGTGTGATCTCTGAGGAAACTTTTCTGTACCCTGTAACCTATGGCCAGGAATATGTGCAAGCTTCTGGGAAGGGAGTGGACTGCTTCCCTCTGGCCTCCAACATAGCTAAAACCCCAGAGCCCAGACACCCAGAAACATCCTCTACCTTAGGACACAAGGCCTGGCTCACCCATCACTGGCCTCCCTGCCTTACCCCTACCCCCTACAGGCTATCCTCTACCCAGAAGCCTGTGACCATCTCAAACAACACCTCCCCTCCACCCTCCCTCCTCACCAGAGCCCTCCAGTGCCTCCCCTTCACTCTCAGTATGAAATACCAACTTCCCCTCACCACCATCTGACCAGGCATTTGACCTGGTCCCTCCACACCCACCTCTTCCTGCTTCCCCTGCTTCCCCTGCTTGCCAACTCATAACACACCAAGTTCATCGATCATGTCTCAGGTTCTTTGCACTTGCAGATCTTTCTTAAGAACTCTTCCCTTCCACAGCTTTGCCCAACTGTGTCTTCCTCAATCTTAGAGGCCGCCTCCAACCCTGGCCTCCGTCTTCGGCCTCCCTTCCTCCCATAGCCACTTTCCCCCTTGTTGCTCTGTTATAATTTCCTTTCCTTCTCTCTGTGATGATGTTTCTGACCAGTTGGTCTCCAGTTTCCTCCCCTAGGACAGAATTTTTTGAAGGAAGGGATTAGGCTATTGCATCTTTTAGCTCGTGTGTGTGTGTGTGTGTGTGTGTGTGTGTGTGTGTGTGTTCCAGTACTGGGGCTTGAATTCTTGAATTCAGGGCCTTGCACTCTCACTTGGCCTTTCACTCAAAGTTGGTGCTATGCCACTTAAGCCACACCTTTACTTCCTATCTTTCTGGCTTTTGTGATGGATGAGGCCTGAGATCTTTACCACCTTGTAGGTAAGGGACAGGTAGTGATGGTAAAATGTCCTAAATCAAGCCACACCTTTACTTCCTATCTTTCTGGCTTTTGTGATGGATGAGGCCTGAGATCTTTACCACCTTGTAGGTAAGGGACAGGTAGTGATGGTAAAATGTCCTAAATCACAGGAATGGCAAGTCAGACAAGGGTGACTTGATGGCAAGCCTCTAAGGATGAGGTTCCTATGGGGAAGGACTGACTGGCCTTTAGGGAGGTATGAGTCCACCCATGTTCCTTCTATGGGGTAGGGGACAATGGCAGGGGTGTGGGGGGGGGTCATGAATACCCAGACCCAGCCCTGGAGAAAGAGGTGCCCAAATTATTATTTGGCCATCAGAAACCAGCCGGTGGGAGGACAGGGAGGTATAATCCACCTGATGTTTTGTAGAAGAGTCAATTGAGAGTCTGGGAAAGGAAGGGACCAGCCTAGGTCACACAGCCAATCAGAGGTAGACTGTGCCCTGTGGGCAGCTGTGTGTGAGTATGGTCACTTAGGGGAGAATCCCCAGGCAGAGCCAGAGTGCAGGTTTTGAAGCAGATTTGTATGGACCCAGAGGCAATTTGGCCTATTAAGCCCTGCTGCTTCCCAGGTACAGCAGAGGCCCAGGGCCTGGAATGTAGCACAGGGCGGCCAGGCCCTAAGGGAAGGGGCAGGGCTAGAGTGAAGATGAGGCAGAAGACAGAGAGGGGCCTGGGATACCCAGAGTCTGTTCTAAGAAAGGCTGTAGGCAGAGAGGAGAGCAGTGAACTCTGAAATGGAATACCTGTTTGAAGGGCTGGGTGGCAGCTTCTAAGATAGAGAAACACACACACATACACACACGCACACACACACACCTGAGTACACACAGGAAAGACTCAGCAGCCCTAAACTTAAGATCATCCAAATGCCACCACAGGTATTTACAAGTGTGTCCTCATGATGTGACACAAGCAACCTCCAAAGGGACAAACTATGGCACAGATAGGCTCTGGGACACTCATGCCCCAAAGAGTACACATGTACAAGTCCTTATAGAGGGAGTTCAAATCCAGGCTGACTGGAGTGACAGAAAGCTCACAGTAGCTGCCCTCAGGCCGGGATGGATGGAAAGGCATGTGGGAACTGATGGATGGTGTTTTCATACAGGTGGTATGGGTGGGCATGCATGCATGAAGCCCTGGGTTCGATTCCTCAGTACCACATACACAGAAAAAAAACAGAAGTGGCATTGTGGCTCAAGTGGTAGAGCGTTAGCCTTAAGCAAAAAGTGTCCAAGGACAGTGCCCAGGCCCTGAGTTCAAGCCCTAGGATGAGGGGGGAGCGGGGGAAGTGCTAGATACTAGCACCTTAACTATACCATTTCTGTCCCCACCCCTACTCCAGAGATATACAGTGTCATCATAGTCGGGACAACTTCTTCCCCCACCCTAAGTCAGATGACCTCCCCACAGCTAATGTGCAGCACAGAGCACAGCCCTTCTGAATAGAATGTGAGGGAATTGGGGCCAGGAGTTTGGCCTGGTGGTAGAGTGCTTGCCTAGCATGCACGAAGACCAGGATTCAATTCCTTGGTACCACATTCATAGAAAAAGCCGGAAGTATGGTGTGGCTCAAATGATGGAACTCTAGCCTTGAGAAAGCCCAAGGACAGTGCTTAGTCCCTGAATTCAAGCCCCAGAACTGGCCAAAAAAAAAAAAAGAGTAAGAGGGAATTCTTCTAACAACTCCATATCAGAGGCAAGAGGGGCTATCATGGTCTCAGGAACGCATAAAGTGATGGAAGGCCAGGCTTGAACCCCAGGTCCACTTGTCTCCAGTCCTTCCTACCCTGCTCTGCCCTGCCAGTCTTGCTTGTCAGGCCTTGGCCCCCTGCCCCTCCCCTCTGGACTGGGGACAGCTCACTTGTGCTTCTGAGAAATTGCTGCCTAGGAAATGAGCCCTTTCCGCCCCCTCAGGCTGCATCCACCCCCACCCACCCCTCTCTCCGCACACCTCTGAGGTCATTTCAGCGCTGGACCTCCACCCAACAACCAGTGGCTCCAAAGGCTGGGAAGCTGGGTGGGAGTGACATTAGCCACAGATCCTTTTCAAGCTCTGGGCTCCCTGAGTCCCTTGGCCAGTGCCTCCCCCCCCCCCAAGTACCAGGAGGGCTGGAGGTTAGAGTCCCCACCCTTGGCTCCAGTTCCCAGTGACGCAACCCAGTGTCTGGATTCAGAGAATCATAAAATGTTTATTTGGAATAACAGCTACCTCTGAGCCCCAGCTTCCATCCTCACCCGGTGACAGAGTTCCTGCAGAGGGGTCCCTGGCTGTGACCTCCTGGCAGAGAATCTCCAAAGGGGAGGGGGGAGGGAGGCAGAGGGAGGGGAGCGGGTACAATGGCGGCTACAAACTGAAAATGGCCTCTGACTTGTCCATTTTTCTGGGTGGGAAGGGGGGGCAGCTTGTTCAGGAACACAAGAAAAGTAGGTAGAGGGCTCAAGTTGTGAGCCAGGTCTCCACACCCTACCAAGAGTGGCCTCAGAGCAAAGCTGGGCCACAGGGCAGGCCTCCGTTGGGGCGGGCAGGCAGGAGGTGGAGAGGGGGAGAGAAGGGGGTGGCGCTGGTTCCAGCAGAGGTAAATATTGACATGACTGTGTTTACACTGTAACCCGAGTCCTGGCTACTGCCCCACCACCATCCAAGCTGAAGAGGCAAAGGAGCGTGCCAGCCAGGAGGTAGACAGATGAGATGGACCAGGAAGAGGCCAGGTGGCTTCTGGGCCAGGGGCATGTGTTCAGAAAGCTGGGGTATCCCCCGTGGGGGAGGTATCTGTTATCTGAGCCAAGGAGCCAGGAGTTTGGATTAGGAGTCTCTAGACCTGGGTTCAAGTCCTACCTCTGCCACTATGAGCAATGGGGTCCAAGATCAGTCAGTGGAGGGACAGGGAGCCCAAAGGTGACAGGCACACAATCAGCTTTTCAGCCTGGCCTGGCATCCGGCCTCATGCCATCCACACCACTACCTGTGACCCACCCCTGTCCTCAGGAAGAGAGTTTTGGCAGAATTTAGTGGCAGCTCAGGGCTCAGGCCAACACCGTGAGGAATGAGGAGGTGGTGGTCCCCAAATCCCCAAGGGACTTTTAAGCCTAAACTGGAGGAAAGAACAGATCCAAGATTGCAGACAAGAAGAGGGACCAGGGGTGGGCGGGACAACAAAAAAAGTAGAGGGACCAATGGTTTCTGGTCCCCTTTTGCTGGACACAATGCATGGCCAGTCTCCTGGCCAGATGAGAGACACTCCCTCAGTTAATCTGAATGTTCTCCAGAATAACTCCAGTTCTGCCTCTATCCATCCTCCCTTGTGGACCCCCCCCCCCACCCAGAAGCCCTGTGAGAAGGAGAAGCCACTCCCACTTTTCCTATCTGTCCTCATTTAAATCTGAACAAATGAATAAGTGAATGAAGAAAACGCTTGGAAGATAGCACCCAAGAAGGCTGTTCACCAAGTGCAGCCATTTTGGCAGGCCGGGCTAGGGTGACTGGAGACACACCCCCAGCTCCACCCGGCCTGAGGGTGTCAGGAATCATTTGCTACCTTGTTTCAAGCCATTCAGGGGCCCTGTCCTTTCAGTCTCTGGTCCTCAAGATCACAAGTCCTTGAGGCCAGGAGACTGGTTGGTTACTTATCTAAAAAGCCTCAGGGAGGAAGGGGCAGTGCCTGCCGGGGGACCTCTTGGGCCACAGGCTTCTCCTGTCTTCACAGCCCATGTGGGGCAGTTTGGTGGTGGAAAGAGGTGAGGAGACATGGTGCCCAGACCACTTCCATCTCTCCCAGGGTGGGCTCTGGCAGCTGGCAGTCTCCGATCCCCCACCGAGAGCCTCTGTGGGCGTTTCCCAATGCAGATCTGGCCATGTCACTACCTGACTGCTCTCTAAACTCCCCGGTGGTACCTCAATGCCCTTAGGATCGACCCCCAAGTCCCTTCCAAATACACCTGCTCTGGTCATCTTGCAGTGCTTCCTCCTACCCATATGTCCCTCTGGCCACATCCCTGGGGAACCTCCCGGATCCAAAACCAGGTTCCCCTCTCAGGCTCCCTGGGTAGGCACCCTGCACATCGCCAGGGAAATAGTAACTGCACTTGTCATTTCCTGCCCTCATCTGTGGTGGCAGAGAGACACTGACCCTAGACCCTGGCTTTGAGCTGTGCCAGGCAGACTAATTGGGCAAAGAGGCATTTGCTGATAGCTTCTCCCCCCACCCTCCGCCTCAGGCACTGAAGTATGGCTTATACCAACCTGGGTATGGCTAAGCTCAGGCCTCCTTGAACTTCTGCTGCAGAGGTGCTGACTTGGGTCCTGCCAAGGCCTCTCTGCCAGTCTGTCTTGAGAAACATTGTATTTATTCGTTCACTAAAGGCAACAACATCCTATTTTACCAAGAACTGTAGCAATGCAAGGAAACATGAAGAAGCAGATACCAGCACAGGCCAAGGAACCCTATCTTAGCAGCTGTGGGCAGGAGCAGAATGGCTGGGCATGGCCAGCCCTCATCCTCAAACAATAACACATGCCACGGTGACATGTCCTAAACACTTGGTCTTTTTTGTATCATCACAATTTCCCAAGAAGCAGAGGAGGGGACATCTGAGCCCAGGGCACACAAGTTGGTGGTCCATCAGCATTCAAACCCTGGATCTTGTCAACACTCCCTAGCCAAGAGAATCCCCATCTCCCAGCTGCATGCTTAACTCAGGCCCTAACCTGGAATGTGAAGGAGCATGGCAAGGCAGAGAGGGAAGCTAGGCTGTGTTTCCCCCGTGTCACCCCAGCCTGGTTAAGGAAACACTCAGCATGCTACGGAGCTGCCTTGCTCTGGGACCCTGAGTAACACCTCCCAGTGCCTGCTCCTGGGTTTGAAGACATCCAGAGACAGAGGGATATACAACACATCCGGGGAACCTTCATCCCACAGGCTGGGTCAGGATCTGTGGGAGGCCTTTAAAGAATTGTACTAACTTCCAGCCAAGGAGTTAGAGACCTGGGTAGGAAGCTAGGCAGCATCAGGCTGACCCCGCAAGGACAAGAAAACAGCTTACATGGCTGAAAAAGAAACAAGCCCCAATAAGACCGAGGAGAGGGGTGCAGGGAGGAACTTGGCTCACTAAGGGACAGGAGATGCTAGATTTGTTTAAAGCCCAGCAGAGCAAGAATAAACATTTCAGCGGTCTTAAATCACCCCACCACAGGAATGCCGGCATAAAGACCGTGTTGAGAGGAAACCAAAATGACAAGGGCCAAGGCAGCTGCGCCTCCACCCCACCCACACGAAACCAAGTCAACAAGCCACAGTGGCCTTCTACTGCCTTCTGCCCCCTGGCCCTGGCAATTTCCCAGCACCTGGGCACTCTCCTCTCTCCAGTTTCCTCATACCTAGGTGTCAAGCCATCCCCACTCTGGATGCCAAAGATTCTTCTCCCCTGTTATTCTCCCATTCGCGGATGGCAGAACCAGTACAGCATTTGTGAGTTCCAACAAATAAGTTGATATTTCTGCTTTCTTTCCTTGCATAGGGATCATTCCATAAGTCGCTGTTAAATGGAATACCGCCTGAATACCATGGCTCTCTTCTCCCCACCACATAAAATACATGAACCATTCCTCCAGACTATAGATGCATTCTAAGGCATCATCAGATAGAGTTCCCCAACCTGGCTTAGGTTATAAAAGAAAGGAAACTCAGCAGTATTCAAACAAAGGACTCTCACTTGGGTCATGTCAACCAACCTTCACACAGTCCCTGGGAGATAAGACTTAATGTCCAGTCTCATTGATAAGGGGTGCTAGTGCAATAGAGCACAGGAGGGTGTGTGAGAAGCTGAGATGGGCAGCTGCTGTGAGAGGCCAAAGTCTGAGGTCTTTCTGATGCACTGGGGGAGGGGGATATTTCTCAGGGATAAAGCTCTGTAAAGTATCAACAAGATAGGCTGGAATCTCTCTCTCTCTCTCTCTCTCTCTGTCTCTCTCCCTCTTTCTCTCTCTGAGAATCTCACAGTGTAGCCCAGTTTGTCCCCCAACTCTCTCCATTCTTATGCTCCTGCTTCCTAATTGCTGGAATTACAGGTATATACCACCATGCCCAGCCCTTTGGTGGATTTTGTTTTTGTTTTTGCAGAGTGGGAGGACTGAACTGAGGGACTCACACTTGCCAGGCAAGTACTCTTCCACCTCTCTATGGTTGTTTTTGTTTGTTTGTTTTACGAGGAAAAAAACCCATCCCCTTTCTAAGTAACTTGGGTCAGGATAGTCTTCCAGAGAGGACAACATGGTCTCAAAGCCTTCCTCTCTGAATCAGTCACATCTTAAGACTTTTTAAATCAAGTGAGAGTCCACAGGTAGAAGTGAACCTGTCCAAACAGGGCAGTCCCCCCTACGTTGGGGGGCCTCTAACCCAGGAGGTACAGGGGGTCTTAGATGTTCTCTAGCTGTCTTGGGTGTAGAATTAAGCCTGGACTCTCTACAGGCAAGTAGTGTGTTGGGAAGGAGATGTCAAAGGAGGAGACTCTGAGGGGAGTCCCAGAAAGAGGGTGTAAGGTGAATCTGACTCTGGGCCCTGAGGAGGCACTGGGGCCTCTCTTCTTGGAAGGTCCCATCCTGCCCCGGGTGGGGGAAAATCTTTCCAGTTTGGCAGTAGCATCACAGAGAAGTGAGTTGGCTATATCGCTGGGACTGACTGTGTCCATCCCTGTCACATGCTTTCCACAGGCCCTGCCTGCTGTTTTGTACCCAGCTTACTGGGCATGGAACCTGACTAGGGGAGAGAATCTTGTCTGGGAGGAAAGAAGCCAAAGAAAAGCAGGTGGCCTGGACCGTGGGATGGAAAGACTATCACCAGGCCTTGCAAAGGTGATCTTCAGCTCAAGCAGCTCACCCCCAGTCCTGCCTGGTGGCACATGTCTGTGATCCCACCACTTGAGAAGGGTAGAAGCAGGAGTTCACCAGTTCAAGGCCAGCCTGGGCCAAACAGATTTCCTTCCTGGAGCTTTAGAAACCCCCTATGAGGTTGAGCTTTCCCTTTGCCTAGCTCCCCCTTTCTGTCTATCCCGGTGGTCAGTACTCGGTCCCTCCTGAGGAGGATTCAGTGCTGGGAGGTGCTGAGGGGACCTGATCGCTAGGACCAGACCTCCATGCGACCCCTAGTCTGTGACAGCCACTGACTGGGCCACCACCCCGACCCTTAAGGCAGCAGCGTGATCAGCCCGCAGAAGTCGCCCAGGGCAGCCACCCACCGCGTCCTAAATCGAACCACAGACCCACCTCAGCTTTCTGGGACACTCAGGTCCAGCTAGTCCCCGACGGCTCCGAATCACCGCCCCACCCCCCGCATGCAGACTCAGCCGGGCTGAGCCGCCAAGCCAGGCTTGGGGGTCTCCAGACACCCCGACCCAGGCCGAACCAACTGCCTGTCCCCAAGCCGAACCGCCCACCTCAACCTGCGCCAGCAAGCCCGCCCGACCTGGGCCGGCAGCCCACCCGAGGTCCGCGCGGCGGCCGCGGACGGAGCCGCGCGCAGCGCCCCGCACCAGCCGAGCTCTGCCCGGGAGCCCGCATCCACGCCTCCCGCGAGCCGGGCCCGCCCCGTGCCTCCCGCCGCCCGGGCCCGCCGGGGCTGCGGCGGCACTCACCATAGCTCCCGACTCCCGCTCTGGCTCCGGCCCTGGGCTCCCGGCTCCCGGCTCTCCGGCCCGGCCCCGGCTCCTGGCGGTCCTTCCCCTCGCGGCCGCACGGCGCGGGCTCTGCGCGGACGCCGCTCTTGGCTGCCCGGGCGGCGCGCTCTACGCTCGGGTTCCCGCGGGCGAGTGCGCGACTGGGGCGCGGAGTCTTCAGGGGGCGGGGCCCCTCGCCGACCAATGGCGGAGCGCGGAGGCCGGGGCCCTGACGGCACAGCCAATCACACGCGGAGGCTGGGGCCGCCCGCCCTTCGCGGGCTCCTTAACCCGTGGTGCGCCGGCGCTCTGGGCGGGGACTGCTCGGGGGGACCGGGGTGGCCGGCGTGGGCCCAGCCTCGGGCGTTCGGGTGAAGGGTCCCACCTCGTGGACGCCGAGTCTGGAAACAGACGGAGCCAGCCGGGAAGAGGTTCAGCTGTGTCCCGAGTAGGACGCTCGGTGTCTGGGCGACCTTTGTCTTCTGCCTGGCGCCTGCACTGAAGCATGACCCGGGGTGCTGCAGCTGCGTGCGTGCGTGCGTGCGTGTGTGTGTGTGTGTGTGTGTGTGTGTGTGTGTGAGTGGGAGGAGACAAGACAAGAAAGAGGGGAGGGATAGATTCCGCGTGCATGCCTTCATGTTTATGTGTGGAGGAGAAACAGGCTGACTATATTGGGGGATGAGTGTGTGTGTGTGTGTGTGTGTGTGTGTGTGTGTGTGTGTGTGTGTGTGTGTGTGTGTGTGTGTGTCAGAGAGAAGGAGAGAAAGTAGGAGGGAAACAGAGAGGAGTCCAGGCATGTACTCGTATGTCCAGAAGAGAACCTGTCTCCACACGTGTGTTGGGTAGGTGCAGTTCTGAAGAAGACTTGTCTGTGTGTTTGTCTGGAGTGTGGTGTGTACATTTGCATCCTGTTGCGCATGCAGGTAGGTGTGGGAGACAGGGATTTTGTGTAGCCAAGAATGGTGGTACAGGCCTCTAATCCTAGCAATCAGGAGGCAGAGACAGGATTGACAGCCCCACCTAGACATCAAGATTCTCAAATAGGAAAAAAAAAAAAGGGGGGAGGGTGTGGGGGAGACAGAGAGGGAGGGAGAAAGGAGAGGAAGAAGGGAGGGAGGAAGGAAGAGACTTTGTGTCCTTGTTGTAAACAAGAACAAATCCCTTAGGGTTTGTGGTTTTGTGTGTGTGTGTGTGTGTGTGTGTGTGTGTGCGCGCGCGTGTGCCATAATTTAATACTACTTTGTATGTGGATGTAAGAACATTGTGTAGTGAATGTGTGTGTGTGTTGTTTTCCTGTGACTTTGTTGTGTGACTATTGTGATCACTATATTGGACCGAGAAAAAGAAACTAATATGTAGGGGGTGTAGGTCCTGGAGAGACAAAAAGGCACCTAGAGGAATTGGGATTGAAGTTTTGAAGGGTGTCTAGGAGTTGGTGGAGCTAAAAACAAGCAAACAAACAAAGCAGAAAGATCTGGGAAGGAAGGTTGAACTGGCTGAAATGGCAGTGGATGTGCGGAGGGAAAGGACCTATAATTGGAAAACAAGAAGAGTAAAAGCTGGCTGCAGCTGGTGTGGAGAGCTGGTTGTAATCACCCACATACAGTTGGGATGCAGAGGCACCTGGAGGAGGCAGGGCCCTTACCATGTGGCAGCATGGTAGAGGGAAAGCCACAGGGAAGAGGAGGATTGCAGACATGTTGAGAACGCCAGTGGGAAGCAGGGTACCCCAAAAGTGACTAGACCTCCCCTTTGGGGAGAGGGAGAGGGGGAAGGGGGCTGGGGAAGCTTCTCGTGCTAGTAATGCTTTTTGTGACATCAGGGCTGAGGACTCAAGACTTATAGGTTCAATTAGTGAAAAATTCAAGACTACATCTCTTCATACAAGCCTGTTTTTGTGTCTTTATCCTCAAAATGCAAGGCCAGACTCACATCCCACTCTCTCAGCAACCCCCACCCAGTCTTAACTTTTCCTGTCAATTCCAACAATGGAGTCTCATTGACTCTCACTGAGGCACATGTTACTTTCTCAGCCAATCAATATTGTCAAGGGTTCTGATTAGCCAGA
This sequence comes from Megascapheus bottae, assembly GCF_031878675.1. Taxonomy (NCBI): domain Eukaryota; kingdom Metazoa; phylum Chordata; class Mammalia; order Rodentia; family Geomyidae; genus Megascapheus; species Megascapheus bottae. The sequence continues at coordinate 72,114,817 of NC_143514.1, read as the reverse complement.
GCCCCTCCCTCTAAGGTAAGCTAGCTGGCCTTCTAGCTTAGTTGTAGTTTGTAGCCTGTCACACACTTAGGCCTCAGCAGTAAGCAAAAGGAAGATCCCAGAATTTGTAACAGTTCACAGGTGTTCTTTACATGGCCATGACTTTTCTTGATTTTTTTTTTTTTTTTTTTTTGCCAGTCTTGGACTTGAGCTCAGGGCCTGAGCACTGTCCTTGGACTTTCTCAAGGCTAGCTCAACTGCTTGAGCCTCAGCACCACTTCCAGCTTTTTTCTATGTATGTGGCACCAAGGAATCCAACCCGGGTCTTCGTACATGCTGGGCAAGCACTCTACCACTAGGCCAAACTCCCGGCCTTTTTCTTTTCTTGATATTTTTTGTTGTTGTTGTTTGTTTGGGTTTTTTTTTTTTTTTTGGCCAGTCCTGGGCTTGAGCTCAGGACCTGAGCACTGTCCTTGGACTTTCTCAAGGCTAGAGCTCTACCACTTGAGCCACAGCATCACTTCCGGCTTTTTCTATATATGTGGTACCGAGGAATCGAACCCGGGTCTTCGTGCATGCTAGGCAAGCACTTTAACCACTAGGCCAAACTCCCGGCCAATTCTTGATATTTTTGAACCTCTGCTTTGCTTCCATGGTTATCATGCACAGAATGGAGGCTCAATAATGTCTAATATATAGTTGGTGCCCAAGGAATCTTAAAATTCTTTCTTGGCAGTACAAGATTTGAACCCAGGATTTTACACTTGGCTAGGCAGGTGTTCTACTACTTGAGGCATACCCTCCCCAGTCATTTTTGCCTTCATTTATTTTTTAGGTAGGGTCTCACACTTTTGCCAGAGCCAGACTTGGATCTCAATCATCTTAACTTTGTCTCCTGAATAGTTGGGATTATAATCCTGCCCCACCACCCTGGGCCTGAGATTACTATTTTAATTTTCCTATTTTGGTGTTACCTATAGTTTTGGATTTCCCTACAGTGAATATATACACACTGGACAAACTTTAATACCTAAGAAAAATCTTTTTTTTTTTTTTTTTTTTTTTTTTTTTGCCAGTCCTGGGCTTGAGCTCAGGGCTTGAGCACTGTCCTTGGACTTTCTCAAGGCTAGAGCTCTACCACTTGAGCCTCAGCACCACTTCTGGCTTTTTGCTATGTATGTGGGGTACCGAGGAATCGAACCCGGGTCTTCATGCATGCTAGGCAAGTACTTTAACCACTAGGCCAAACTCCTGGCCCCAACCTAAGAAAAATCTTAAAATTAGTAGAGAGGGCACTATGGCAAAGACACTAGCAGGAGTAAAGGCCAGCCAGAGGAGAAGTTGTCAGCATTCTGATCACCAGTAAGGAAGTGAGGGGAAGGGGAGCTGGTAGCATTTTGTGCAGAATCCCTGTACCAGGCCAGGGAGCCTAGGTTCATGGCTTCCAGGAAGGCCTGGACACTTTCCCAGAAATCTGTATTCAGCATAATGTTCATAATTTGGATCTTTAATTGTAATGATATCTATAAACAATGAGTATAAACACATTCTGTCTCCCCCAGATGGCATGGCCTGGTAACCAGAGCTTCTCATGCCCAATGCAGTGCCCAGTCTGCACTGTGCCTGGGCTTAGGTTGGAGCTGGCTGCTCTCCTGTGATTGCCTCAGGCAGATGGGGAAAAGAAACAGCAGGTCTCAGCTTGGCTGGTTTGTTTTTCCAGTGCCATGAGCTCAATCCTTGGCTCTGGGAGAATTCCAAAAGTCTAAAAGATGTTCCAGACATTGACAGATTTTAATGACTCTAACAACTACTACCACCAAATAACACACAAACACACCTTGAGGATTAAAGTAATTTCAACTGAAAAATAAGTCCCAGGGCCAGGAGTTTGGCCTAGTGATAGTGTTTGCTTAGCATGCAAGAAGATCTGGGTTTGATTCCTCAGTACCACATACAAAGAAAAAGCCAGAAGTGGTGTGATGGCTCAAGTAGCAGAGCTCTAGACTTGAGAAAGCCTAAAGCCAGTGCTCAGGCCCTGAGTTCAAGCCCCAGGACTGGCAAAAAAAAAAAAAGAAGTCCCTTTCATAGCAAAGTTATATACATATACATTATACACACTACACACACACACACACACACGAATGATTGAATGTGGGCATATTTTTAACATACTTCCTAGGAGAAGGTAGATAAGAAAGGTAGGAAAGTTGAGGGCTTAGAATAGGCCAGGAAACAGTGTGGTCTTAAGGCAGAGGATCAGGCCACAGCCCTCAGGGGTGTGACTTAGTGGTAGAACACTAGCCTAGCACAGAAAAATAATAATAAAGTAAAAAAAGAGGAATGGATACCCATCTCACCAAAGAGCATCTGTGACAAAGCCGCCATGTGACAAGGCTGTGTGCCCACCTCTTTGATAATTCCTTCCACTTAAATGGAGCAAAGGGCTGTGAATATGGCTTGGTGGAATGCTTGCCTAGCATGCATGAAGCGCTGGGTTCAATTCCTCAGTACCACATAAACAGAAAAAGCAGGAAGTGGTACTGTGGCTCAAGTGGTAGAGTGCTAGCCTTGAGCAAAAGAAGCTCAGAGATAGTGCTCAGGCCCTGAGTTCAAGCCCAGGATGGGGGGGGGGGAAATGGAGCAAGGAGGGAGAGGAGATAGGAAGGAAGGAAAATGAACTGATTCATGTTCATATTAAGGGGAAAAAAATCAATCAAAAGAGACTGGCTATTGGAAGCAATAGTTTCTTTTCTTTTTCAGAGCCTGGACTCTATCCCTGAGCTCTTTTTGCTCAAGGCTAGTGCTCTCCCACTCTGAGTCACAGCTCTACATCCAGTTTTCTGCCAATTAATTGAAGGTAAGAGTCTCACAGACTTTCCTGCCCAGGCTGGCTTTGAACCATGATCCTCAGATCTCAGCCTTCTGAGTAATTAGGATTACAGACAGTGCCCCACCTTTATTATAACAATAAAAACATTAAAAACGAAGAATGGCTGCTCGTTGATGCTTTTATATAAAATGTGCAGAACAGACAAAGCTTTAGAGACCGAAAGTAGACTAGGGGTTGCCTAGGCTGGAGAGGAAGGAAAAGGAGCAGTTGGCAGCCGTGAGGCAGGGGTGGGGTAGCAATGATAGAGTGTCTGGTAATAGGCACAGGGTTTCTTTGGGGAATGGTAATAGTTTCACTTTTTCTTTTCTTCTCCTCCTCCTCTTCCACTTCTTCCTCTTCTTCCTTTTCTTCTTCTTCTCCTCCTTCTCCTTCTTCTTCTTGTGGTATGGGCTCTGAACTTCTGTTTGCTAGACATGTGCTGTATGCCTTGAGCCACCTACATACTCAACTCTCTTCTTCACTGGTTATTTTTGAGATAGGATCTCACTTCCTACCCAGGAAGCCATGATCCATCTTTTAGGATTCCTATCCTAGCTGGGATGGCGTCCAGCTTCCCTCTAAAGAGATGAGGCTGTATGTACTTTCCTGTGCAGCTGACCTGGATCAGTGATTCTCCAGATCTCAGCCTCTCATGTAGCTTGGGGTGACACGTGTGTGCCACTGTACCCAGCTATCTGTTAAAAAGGAATCTCATAAATGTTTCTGCCTGGGATTGGCTCTGGACCCTAATTTTCCTCTTTTCTAGAATTGCAAGTGTGAGATGCTGATGGCCAGCTCACAATTCTTAATAGATAATAGTGCATTGTGCACTTTAAATGAGCAAGTTTTATGGTATATAGATTGTAGCTGGATGAAGCTGCTTTGAAAATTTATTAAATGAATACATGAGTAAGGAGATGATAAAGACAGGGAGGTAAACAAGAACACTCTCACCTAGGCCTGCACAGAGCTAACTCTCTACAACACCTTTGCCTGTAAGAGAGCCAGGCTTTTTTTTTTTTCCTTTCCTGGTCCTGGGGCTTGAACTCTGGGCCTGGGCGCTATCTCAGCTTCTTTTGCCCAAGGTGAGCACTCTACCACTTGAACCATTGTGCCACTTGTGGCTTTTTGAGTAGTGTATTGGAGATAAGAAAGAATTTCATGAAGTTTCCTGTCTGTCTGGCTTTGAAATTCGAAGCTTATAGATCTCAGCCTCCTAAGCAGTTATAATTGCAGGTGTAGGCTTACCTGTTGTTCTCCTTCCCTTTTTCTGCTTCTCCTTTCCATTTATCTGCTACTCTCACACAAACTCCTGCTGAAGCAGGGCTGGTGAGAGGAGTTGCCGGACGTGGAGCATTACTGCCCCCTGGTGGTACTTTGAGGAGTTCACCTAGGAATAGGCTGAGCCGTCCTGGTCATGAAAGAGGCCTTGGAGAACTGAAGAGAAGGGCAGTGGGCAGGAGACACTCTGAAGAGTGTCTGAAGCTGCTACCTGAACTCTGATTCTTCCCATGCCAGTGTCTACATTTGTTCTTTTCTGGCCCCTGCAATAATTTGGGTGCCATGAGAGTGAGCTGTCTGCTGATACCCTTGGCCTATGCAGCCTCTGCTCTTTGCATGCCTGGAGCTCAGTAACTGGTTGTCAAAATTATGTGGGCTGCAGATTGGTACAGTAGGAAGAATGCAGAGAGAAGCTGGAGACCTCACTAGGTCTGTCTGTGGACAGGAAGGACACCCCTTTTTTTTGACAGCTTTGGTGAGCTTAAATACTCTCAGGCAAGTAAAATACTAGGCACTCCTGAGAGGATCCTGGAAGCCAGATTGTACGTGAGGTCTCAGGCTGGGTGGTACCCAGCAGCTGTGTGTGTGTGTGTGTGTGTGTGTGTGTGTGTTCTGGTAATGGCATTTGAACTCAGTGCCTGCCTCTCTCTCCGTGTCTCTGTGTGTGTGTGTCTCTCTCTGTGTGTGTGTGTGTCTCTCTCTGTGTGTGTCGCTCGCTCTCTCTCTCTCTCTCTCTCTCTCTCTCTCTCTCTCTCTCTCTCTCTCTCTCTCTCTCTCCCAGTTGTGGGGCTTGAACTCAGAGCCTGAGCACTTTCCTTGGACTTCTCTCAGTTAGTTCTCTACCACTGGAGCCACGACATCACTCCCAGCTTTTTTCTATGTATGTGGTACTGAGGAATCGAACCCTGGTCTTCATGCATGCTAGGCAAGCACTCTACCACTAGGCCAAACTCCCAGCCCCATTACTCTTGTTTAGCTTCTTTTATTCAAGGTTGTGTTCTACTACTTGAACCACACCTCTGCATCTGGCTTTTTGCTGGTAAATTGGACATAAACCTTCAGGTTTGTCTGAAACCCAGGTGGGCTTCAACCTGAGGTCCTCAGGTCTCAGTCTCCTGAATACCCAGGATTCCCAAGAAAGAAGTTAGTCATTGTGTGGCTGGGTGGGAGGTTACGGGATGAACAGGCCACTGGAGGAAATAAACATGGCTTTCTGAGAGGGTTTATTAGAACCTCATCCAGTCACTGGGATCACAGAGGGTAAAGGATGAACAGAAATGAACTGGCAGTCAGGGTATGCAGGGAAGTCTATGCAAAGGCTCTGGGGTGGGACTGGAAAAACTCAGTGCTGGGCTGGAGTGGCTGGTGTGCAGGTGGGGCTATGAGAAGGCGCTTTAAGGGAGGCTGGAGAATCACCAGGATCCAGAAGACACAGCTGTGCATGGCTTCCATCAGCCCAAGAGCAATGGAAACCCCTGGGGTTTCAAATATGGGCTGTCAGGATTGATGGACCAATTTGCGGTTGGGTGAAGCCCCAAAACAAAGCGCAGGCCCATGAAGATGGCGCCATGGAGCGGGGCCTGGGGGGTGGGGTGGGCAGTGTGCTGAGATAAAATGGGCTGCATCTGGGAACGGGGTGAGGGAGAGGAGGTTTTCAGGATGATGGCTGCCTGATGGTGGATGTGACAGGTCAGAGGGCCAGGCGCGGAGAAGTGAGCCGACCCATGCGGGGTGTGGTGTGATTAAGACAGCACCTGAACGAAGATGGGGTAATTGATGAAGCCATCTGAGGTTCAGAAGAGAGGGTGAGACAGAACAGGTGTTATTGACATTTGGGGTAGCATAATGCTTTGCGGGGGGCTGGCCCATGA